>NW_015163133.1:433228-442612 GCF_001447785.1 Gekko japonicus
ATTTGCCTTTTTGCCACCGCATCACACTGACTGCTCATATTTAGTTTACAGTCCACCCTTACCCCAAGATCTCCTTCGCATACACCACTCCCCAGAAACGTTTCCCCCATCCAGTATTTGTGCTTGACATTTTTGTGGCCCAGATGTAATACTGTGCATTTATCTTTGTTGAATTGTTGAAACTTTGTTGAATTGCATTCTGTTCGCAACTGCCCACTTCTCCAGAGTATTCAGGTCTTCTTGAATTCTTGGGTGTTGCTATTCCTCCCAATTTGGCAACATCAGCAAATTTTTCTTCCTCCCAATTTGGCATCATCAGCAAATTTAATGCTTCTACCCCTTCATCCAGATCATTGATAAAAATATTGAAAAGTCCCAGGCCCAAAACTGAGCCCTGCGGCACCCCGCTGGACACCTCCCTCCAATCTGATGAAACGCCGTTGACCACCACTCAAGGATCAAGTTTAGTTTATTGTCTTAGCCATTGGCCATAACAACACAAAATAAATCATAGCACAACCAACAGAATACATCAGTAACTTACAGTAAGTCCTAGACCCCACTAGACACCTCCCTTCAATCTGATGAAACACCATTGACCACCACTCTTTGGGTGTGGTCCTCTAAACAGTTACCTACCCACTGAGCTGTCCTATAGTCCAGTCCACAGTCTTCAAGTTTGCCCATCAGAATGTCAGTGAACTTCAGCGTCTAAAACCCGCAAAGAATCTAGACTGGCACAGTAGTTTCCAAGTTAAAAACTTAATAAGGCCAGTTGGCAAAAACTCAGTGGAGAGTCTTTTGTTACACCTTTCAGACTAGCAAAGGTAGTGTGGCACGGGATTTTACAGCATTAGTTGCGTGAATCCTTTCCATTCAGTAGGAACAGATACACCAGGAAAAGTGACCCCTGGTCCCAAATGTGGCCTCTGGGATGTGGTGCAGTGGTCAGAGTGTTGGACTAGGATCAAGTAGACTCAGGTTCAAATCAACATTCTGCCCTGAAAGCTTACTAGCTGACTTTGGGTCAGTCACGTGCTCTCAGCCTAACCTACCTCACAGGGTTGTTGTGAGTTTTAATACTGATGTCTTTTTTTTTACAAAATGCAGACATTTTTCTTATTGTAGCGGGGGGCCCTGGCCAGACCCAACTACCTCCCCATCCCACAGGCGGGAAGGGGAAAGATATCCTGCCTTTGAAGTGAGACCCTCTGATGGGAGCAAGCCAATCAGAGGTGCAAGCCTTGCGCATTCAAAGTAAGGACTACAAGTTCCCAGGGAGGCGAAAGCGCGAGGCATCAAGGTCAGGCTGCCAGATAAGGCGCAGGGAGAAAATGCAAGTTAACATTCCAGGAAAATAAGATGATCACTCCACCAACTCCCTTCCCCCACCAACCATGGCAGCATAGCTGACAACGGGTACTGATCAGTAGGTCATATCAGTTTTGGCAGTCGATCTGTAATATCCTGAATCCTGGCCCCAGGTAAACAACACATCTCTCGGAGTAGGGGATCCGGCCTGGACACGTTATGTTCCATACCCCTGAGCAGAGAGACCCCGAGGATCACCACTTTCCGTTTCCTTCCACTTCTGTGTGGCTCCATGCCCTCTTCACCCCCTTTTCCAAGTCTTTGTGGCTCTCCTTCCACTCTCGTCTCCGTCACCCTCTCAAGCACCTCAAAACAATTCTTGAGCTCCAGTGGACCAAAGCGTCGTCTTAGTCGATGTCTTTGGGATTGTACCGTAGAACTGAGAGGAGGCTCAGAAGGGAGATCGACTCTTCCTTCTTCTCCTTGACTTTCTTCTTCATGTTCTTGCAGAGTTCCCAGGCTCTTGTCAGTAAAGTCCTCCCCTTCCTTGAGTCCCTGAAGGGTGGTGATCCTCTCCTGCAGGCTCTGAATGTTCTCCTCCAAAAGCCTGACCAGCTTACACTTCTGACAAGTGAAGTCTGTCTTCTCTTCCGGGAGGAAAACAAACATGGCACACTCCATGCAGGTGACTGGAAAGGGGCCTTCCGTCGACATCACTGCCATCCAAGTATGTTCCAAGAGTACTCTGAGCAGAGGTTCGGGGGCCCTCAGGCAGATCCTCAGGCTAAGAGCCACAGGCCAAGAGCCCTTTAGCTCAGTTAGCCCCAAACAGAACTTGAACAGAACCACTCCCTAGCAGGCTCCAAAGAACCCCACTCACCCTCAGCTTCTCACAAAGCAGCTGGGAAAGGCAAAACGCATAAGGACAAAAAACCCTTACCTTCTAGCAGCTCCTCACCAAGATCCTTTGGAAAGTCAGTTACATTGGAACTCCAATGAAACCAGTATTTGTCTAGCGAGCAAGACTCTGGTTCAGATCACTGGAATCCAAATTATACTTAAAGTAATGCCAAGCAACAATACAAATGTGTGTTTTAATTAGAATTCTGTAAGCCACCTTGGTTGCTTATTTTAAATTCAGCGTGCATCTTTAAAATCTGTACATCCTTTAAAAAAAATTATGATTCACTTATTTTATATTTATGTAAAAATGTTTAATTGTAAAATAAATAGATCATTTTCAAGGTATGCAAACATATTAAAACAGGAATATATTATTTACAACTATTATTACTTACATATTTACACCAAAATAGCATAAAAAACACATTGTAAAGTTTTGTTTTGGTGTCAGTAATAATTTTTTTCACAAACCCAGTTAAATAAGAGACATCTTTTCAGGAATTGTTGTATCTATTCTGGAAGTGGAAAATAAATGTGTTTGGGTTCCTATACTGCATACAATCAAGACAGCTCTGCTTCCACTAACTTTCATAGAAGCAGGTAGACTGTACTTCAAACTATCAAGCAAATCTACTATACGTTATTGAAGGCCTTCACGGCCGGAGTTCATTAGTTGTTGTAGATACCGCCCGGAAAATCTGCAACAACTACTAGCTATACTTCCACAATTATTCTTCCAAGAATGCTGGAATAACCTTCTGTGGTTGAGGCAAGGTAACATTTTCCATAAGTGGGCACCTTCTATCAAGCAGCATCCCAGTGGGGCCTCAGGTGGGATCAATCTCCCTGCAGTGCCCACAAGGTAGTTGGTTTGAGCACTAAGAAATAGGTTGGAGTAGGAAACAGGATCTGGGGACCAGAGGAGAGTAATAAGACAGCACAATTGGTTGAACTGCAATTTTTGGCAACTCTTTTGTTGATAAAACTCACCAAGTATGAATGTGGTACTGGTGTGGGCAGAGTGATGTGCCCTGTGCCATTTGTCCCAGGTGGAGTCACGGATGCATTAGCATGATTTTTATTCAGAGACTTCTCTTGTTGGTTATATCATTCACCTTTGGGGAGGGGGGGGGAGCAGTCGTGGAAGTCAGTCAAGTATTTCTCTTTATAGACATGACAGCTAAGACAGCGTATTCTAAATTCTCTGCTTCTCCCTCTTCAGACATAGGCTTATTCTCTCTGTCAACCCTTAAATAACTCTCTGACAACAAAAAGAAGAAGAAGCAATAGTAAAGTCTTCAAGGTAGCAGTTGTATGATAATTTTCTAGTGGGCAGTTCTCCATTGCTGGTAAACATGGCATATGGATTCCTGCACATGCAGCAGGTTTTGCATTCCTTAGCAACTGCCAAGAAGCAGAGGGAATGCTCTGCTGCCCTTTGTGGCCTTCTCCATGTTGAGCAGGCAAGGTGGCATCTCACCACAGACCCTCAAGAAGGTCTTTCATTTCCTTCTCTCAGACATGTCTCCACGGAGTCTCTCAAGCTTCATCAACAGCCTCTTCAACTTCATCTCCTGCAAGAGACAAGAACTGTATTAAGACTCGGAGATTCAACCTTTTGAAAAATCATGCCAGGGAGTGGCCCCGGTCACACGGCAAAGTTGCCGCGGGAGAAGCACGGATGGTGGGCGGATTATCCGGGTGCGATCACACCCCAACATCTGGGAAGTGGAGTGCACCGGTGGCTTACCGCCAACAATGCGCCTTAAAAAACTAGTACCTCCAAGGTACTAGTAAACTTTGCCACGGGCTGCCTCCAGACACCCGTGGTGTGATCGCGCCAGCGCGCAGCATTCCCCTCCGGTCCCTCGTTTACCCGCCGGTGCTGAGGGAAGGACCCGTGATGTGCTGCCGGCACATCTGATCGTGCATCAAACTGCGCCGGGGCAATTAGCCACGCCTCCCCCCACCCCCGGCGATATCTGGCCTGTGTGACCGGGGCCATAGAAGACCTTCTGGAGAGTTCAGTACCTGTTATATGCTAAATCTGGATTTTCCCATTTGGGGGGGGGGCAGGGGAAATTCGGTACTGAGTCATGCTCCTTTCACGCAGGATGTCCCAGATTCAGTCCTTGACATTAAAGAACTAGTCCCTGTCAGATCTGTCACAGGGGAGTTGTGAGATGGAACACCTGACTAGATAGACCTGCAGCATGAGTATTGAACCCACAATAACAGCTGCACATCTGAAGGCTTAGCAGAGAATGCCCGTGCCAGCACAGCTCGATGCTCCTCTCTTGTGGTGCTTTTTGCACACGGGTGGGTGGCCGTGTTGGCCTGAAACCACAGGACAAACTCTGAGTCCAGACCGGCACCTTGAAGACCAACAAAGTTTAATTCTGGGTATAAGCTTTTGTGTGCACACAACTTTGTTGGTCTTAAAAGTGCCACTGGACTCAAACTTTGCTCTATGCCTTTTACACTGTTAGTTTTAAAAAACTTAGGATTTAATTTTTTTTAAAGACAGTAAGCCATTTTATTTAAAAAAAGCACTTGCAATATTATTATTATCATCATCATCATCATCATCATCATCATCATCATCATCATCATCATCATCTGCTTCTTATCTGGTAAAACCTCTTACAATTAAATAGTACTCATTAGAATGGTTAATAGTCAAGCTGGACAATGGCTTACTCCAGTAGTAGTAGTAGTAGTAGTAGTAGTAGTAGTAATAATAATAATAATAATAAGCCACAGCAAAAGACAACTTCAGAAGGGCTTCCCCAGAACCGCAAAGGGCTGAGGCGGTTTACAAAATGGTGACATGTCAGAGGTTTGCATCCAGAGCTGATGAGCGCATCACAGATTTTTGTACCTATCGTGGTATGTTTGACAAAGGTCAAAATAGTAACCTGTGTAACAACACTCAGCATTTATAAAGCCTTTTAGAATATGCTGAGGTCTTTACATGTATTATCTTGTTGCCATCTTACAAGTAGTCTCTGAAGTGTCAGCTGTAATATTTCTACATTGGGGCTTGAGCTGAAAGTAAGAATGGCTTGCTGAAGGGCAAGACAGGCATGACAAACATAGCATCACAGAGTTGGAAGGGACCATAGAGGCCACCTAGTCCAACCTCCTGCTCAATGCAGGATCAGCCTAGACCATCCCTGACAAGAGTTTGTCCAACCGCTGCTTGAAGACTGCCAGTGAGGGGGAGCTCACCACCTCCCGAGGCTGCTGACACCACCGTGGCATGACTCTGACTGTCAAAAAGTTTTCCCTAATATCCAGCCAGTACCTTCCAGCCCTTAATTTAAACCCATTCTTGCAAGTCCTCTCCTCTGCTGCCAACAGGAACAGCTCCCTGCCCTCCTCTAAGTGACAGCCCTTCAAATACTTCAAGACAGCAATCCTGCTCCCCGCCAACCTCCTCTTCTCCAGACTGAACCTTCCCAAGAAGTCCCTCAGCCTTTCCTCACAGGGGGGCTTGGTCTCCAGGCCCCTGATCATCCTCCTCGCTCTCCTCTCCACCCGCTCCATTCTGTCCACATCCTTTTTGAAGTGAAGCCTCCAGAACTGCACACAAGACTCCAGTGTACAGCGGGACTATGACATCTTGTGATTAGGATGTTATGCCTCTGTTGATACACCCCAAGTTCACATTAGCCTTTTTTGTCACTGCATCACACTGGCTGCTCATATTTAACTTTCAGTCAACCCGTACGCCAAGATCTTGTTCACACACACTGCTACTTAGAAGTGTATCCCATCCAGTAAGCATGTTCCTCACTTTTGTTGCCTAGGTGTAGAACTCGGCACTTATCCTTGTTAAATTGTATCTTGTTCACATCTGCCCACTTTTCCAGCGTGTTCAGATCTCGTTGAATTCTATCTCCGTCTTCTAGTGTGTTCGCTGCTCCTCCCAGTTTGATGTCATTTTATTGTCTGTGCTGTTATAGTTTAGATGGCTTTTTAATGTTCCACTCTTTTAAAATCTTTTTTAAAAAAACTGTTAGCGGCCTTGAACATTTTTTTGCAGGGCGGCTTAAAATATTTAAAATAGATAGAAGTGGATACACATAAGACTGCCTGGAATCTTACTCGAACAAGCATGGTGTTGGGGTTAGACTGTCAGCCTGAGATCTGGGAGACCCAGGTGCAAACCCAACAGAACGTCATGGGGAACCCTGTCAGAAAAGCTTTACTGAAATCCAGGTAAACAACATCAACAGCATTCTCTTGAGCCAGTAAGGTTGTCACTCGGTCAAAGAATGAAATGAGGTTGGTCTGGCAAGGCCTGTTGGGGACAAATCTGACTTCCCCGGATCACCAAGCAACCCGTCCCTTTATATCATTCAAATGGCAAGACCAGGCAGCCTCAATGTGCTCAAGTGGCATTCAGGAAAGGTAAAGGGGGGCTTAAACCTTCAAGCTCCGTTCTGCTTCATTACGTGAAACGGAGGGCCCTTCTTTGTTATCAGCATGTCTTATTTTCCTTTAAAACGCTCACAGCAACCCCACTTGTCTCCACGGGGTTTCCTATTTTAGAATACCTGACGCAAAAAAACAACACTCCTAAGGTGAGGGATGATCTATGGTTGTGGTAAAGTACATGAGCTTGTTCCCCTCTACAGTCTATGTTCTCGAATGCCACTCCTATTATAAACAGACTAGCGAACACACATCACTTAATGTATCTGGTTGTTTGTCACTTATTTAAACTGCAACAGTCCCTTTGGTCACCATCGCCTGATTGTTGTTTCATAGCAAATAGTAATTAGTTTATGAATCACTTCACTTTTACTTATGCACTTGAAGTTGAAAAGTTTGTATTAATATGTATTGTCTTAAAAACTCAATAAAAACTTTATTGTAAAAAAACAAAAACAAAAAACGCTCCTAGCAGGGCAGGGGAGCTGACCTTGTATACTGAAACTGAATGGAGGCTGATAAATTACACCAAGTTGTTGCTTTGAAGTTTTGTAAATATTATGATCGAGCAGAGACAATCTGTCTGGGAATGCCTCTGCTCACGAACCCACACGAACCTCCACAAACAATGTCAAAGTTCATGCTGGGCACTCTGCCACAAACCTGACTTCACAAACCACAAACAAGGCAAAATTCGTGAAGAAATCTCTGGAAGGTTTGTGCCCATCCCTACTTGTTACTAACTTTAACTACTACACTACAATTAAACACTGGAAAAGAGATGGAAATAACTCCTACGTTCAGTGCTGGAACTTCCGTTTTCTTGGCGGAGCTTTTTCTTTTCTTCTTTCTCTTCACATTTCGGATATTTTTTTCTTACCCTGTGGATTAGTGACATTGGAACGCATTACACAAAATCACCAACATGAAACTCCTCCCACTTGGTTTCTAATCACAGCTGCACAAAGAAAACACAGAGCATTTTAAACAGAGAACTTCATAGCACATATTTTAAAAAGACGTACATCATTGCCATGACAGATAAAAAATACGTCTGAAGGTTACGGGCAAAGAGCACAACCCAACAAATGGTTTTCTCATGTGAGCTGAACAGGAGCTGAGTACAAGTCAGTAGTCCTCTTGTGCAATTCTTACTCATTTCAATTGAATTTGGAGACAAGAATGTCCTACAGGATTGTGCCCCAAGTCCAGACAGTAAGTAAGATGCAGCTCAGTTACTGGACCATCATTGTCTTATTCATATCATTTTACACGCTACTGAAAACAACAACAAAGTAGAGTCCCACACACAGATATTTGGTCAGCTCAATCCTCAATGGTGGCTGGTATCCTACACTCTCTCATCAGTTTGACTCCCATCCCTCCTTGCAAGCACAATGCATGAAGTCCTTTTTGGGCGAGGAAGGAACTACAGCTATTCCAGCCTTATCGCTCAGACAACTCTACAACTTGCTTGGCAAAGGAAACTCCCAAGGGCCTCTCAGAGCCTGTTTCAGAAAATGGGGACGTGCCCTAAGGAGCAGCTTTTTTCCAGTGCAAGGAGGACAAAGGCACCAGGGCAGAGC
Source organism: Gekko japonicus (assembly GCF_001447785.1). Classification (NCBI taxonomy): domain Eukaryota; kingdom Metazoa; phylum Chordata; class Lepidosauria; order Squamata; family Gekkonidae; genus Gekko; species Gekko japonicus. The sequence continues at coordinate 441,469 of NW_015163133.1, forward strand.
AAGACGAAAACACAGACCTACTCATTCACAGAAGTCATTCCGGGAGAGACTCTCCAATAGTTTATTGAGGGAAAGTGCTCATGTGGAGAGTAGAAGGGAACTGTTTGAATCTGAGTTCCCTGCAAGGTGTGCTAGGGTGTGCTAGCTCACAGATTTCTGGACCTCAGCGCAGGGATTTTCACCCTAGCACAGGTCTGAGGAGTGGGTGGCCCCGCCTTCCCTGCCCTCCCGCTCATCAACTGGCCTGGCTGGTCCACTGTCTTGGAGGGCGGTCTGGCGCCTGGCTGCGGGCCTTATAAAGGGAGGTGCTTGCACCGGCCCAGCCCATCTTCCTGTTCCTACCATGACTCCATGAAGAGCCCTCCTGCTGTGCTGGTCGGTAATGCGAGCTGAGACTCAGAAACTCCGGCCGCCCAAGATTTGCTGCCCTGCCCTGCCATATCAGGTGAGTCTCCCCCTCGACCCTCTCTGTTGGGGAGGGAGGTTGGGAGGGCCCAAGCCAGACTGTGCATTTCCCTCCCCCCCCCATGGGCGGCGCAAGGCTCTTCTTGGTCCTCTCACCATCAGTGCCATGTGGATGGCTGCAGGGGATCCCCTTTGCCAGGGAGGGAGGTTGGGAGGGCCCCAACCAGGCCACTTGTTGGGTGGGATGGGGGAGGTGGGGGGCCTGCGGAGCTGCAGGGAGGTTGCAGTCCATTTACTGGGTGGGATTTACTGGGGACCTGTGGAGCCGGCTCGTGAGCTGCCCAGGCTCCAGAGCTGCCAGGGTGCTTGCTGGGTGGGGTGGGGGAAGTGGGGTGGCTTGCGGAGCTGGCTTGCAAGCAATCGGGGGTGCAGCTTGGGTTCCGGAGGTGCCAGGGGGCCATGGGTCGCTTGCTGGGTGGGATGGGGAGGTGGGGGTCTGCGGAGCTGGTTCACTGCCACAGGAAGTGGAATTCCACACATGGAATTCACTGCCACAGGAAGTGGTGGCGGCTACAAGCATGGACGGCTTCAAAAGGGAATTAGATAAGCATATGGAGCAGAGGTCCATCAGTGGCTATGAGCCACAAGGTATAGAGAGGGGCTCTGGGGCAAGGGATGCTCTGTCTTCTTGGTGCTTGGGGGGGGTCAACAGTGGGAGGGCTTCTAATGTCCTGGCCCC
>NW_015163133.1:442682-446395 GCF_001447785.1 Gekko japonicus
ATCCCAGGCTCTGGAGCTGCCAGGGGGCCGCAGGCCACTTGCTGGGTGGAATGTAGGAGCTGGGGTGGGGGGGACCTGTGGAGCCAGCTCGCAAGTAGCCTGGGGCCCATCCTGGGCTCTGAAGCTGCTGAGGGGATGCAGGCAGTGTTCCCTCTAAGCTGAGTTAGTGTGAGCCAGCTCACAGGTTTTTTTAGCCTCCAGCTCACACACTTTTGCCTTAGCTCAGGAAGGATAGCTCCAGAGCAAACTGAGTTATGCAGTCAAATCGCTCGCTCACCACTTTAATGCCAGCAGCTCACAGTGTAGAATTTTTGCTCACAGGACCCCGCAGCTTAGAGGGAGCGTTCGCTGTGGGCCACGTGCTGGGTGGGATGGGGGAGGTAGGAGGCCTGTGGGGTTGGCTTGCAAGCAACCCGGGGCCCAGCCTGGCCTCTGGAGCTGCCAGGGGGCTGTGGGCCAATTGTTGGGTGGGGATGGGGGAGGTGAGGGGCCCTGCAGGGCCAGTGTGCAAGCAGCCCGGGCCCTGGGAGCTGGGGGCTGCGGGTTGCTGGGTGGCCTGGGTGGCAAGGGCGGTGAAGGTCCAGAGGGGGCCTCCTCCCTCCCCACCGCAGCTCCTCTCACAGCTCTTACCAACTGCTTTAATCCAATCTCAGCTACACTTATCACTCAGTCACTTACGCATCCTGACTCTAACGAGCCCTTCCGGGCAACTCCCCCCCCCCATATGTAAGGCTTGAGGAAGTCTGTTTCAACGTATCTGAAAAAGTGTGCGTGCACACAAAAGCTTAGACCCAGAATTAAAACTCTGTTGGTCTTAAAGGTGCCCCTGGACGCACACTTGGTTCCGTGGCTTCAGACCCGCACGGCTACCCACCGGAATCTATTTAGCGGAAAGGTTATCCAGGATTTATCTATTAAAGGTTGTCTATCACCTTTGAATCTGATAATACAAACAAGTTAGGTGTGAGTTCTGTTCTTTGAACTAATACCAGCAAAACAGACTGACATTTTTTGGAGACTTTTATGTTTTATTTTTAAAAAGGTCTTTTTAATAAGAAAGACAATAGAAAGTACAGGCACATGAAAATTAACCCTATACTTATTGGGGAGATATAAGCAAATTCCTTATTCAGTCAGGTTCTGGGGATATAATAGAAGAGAAATAGAAACTGTTGAGCACGTACTCTTACACTGTGAATTCTTAAATGACATTCGAGTGGAATTTATAGAAGCCCCCCTTTGGTTGGTAGCAGGCCAATCGGATAGAATCAAGGTACAATTTCTCCTTGCTTCACGAGATCTGGAGATCATTGAACCGACCGCTAAGTTTCTCCATGGTTTTATAAAACGGAAGAGTGACCCTGATCATATTAATGAGTCTTAATTTATAAGTCTAAAAACTTAAGTTTAAAAGTTTAGAATGCCAATTTATTTTATGATTCAGGCATCTTTTGTATGGTCAAATCTATCTTGTGACAACTTGAGTTAGGTCTGACATAGCCACGACTATCTATTTTATAATTTCTTTTGGATTGTATTATTATTGGGAAATGTTTCTAATATTGTATGCCAATAAAAGGTATTTGAATTTGAATTCTATACTTATTGTAAAAACAAGTGCTAATATTATCAAAGTTCCTAACATTTCTTAATCACATTACAGTAAGTAATATTTTAAAAGAAAACTAGGCTTCAGATTTTTGTCTGGCTGGTTTTAGGGATTACCAAATAGACCCAAGTCACACACACCCTCCCAGAGACTTTCTTCCAGGGAAATCTGGTTTGCTTATCATGGTAGGGCCCTTTCATAGAAAAATATCAGTCTTACCTTCCTCTAAAACTCTTCTGTCTTAATCATGTGATTACTATCTAGATAAGTGATTGGTTCTTAACTAGTTAAGAGATAATCAAAACAGGTGCAGATAAGCTAATCAGCAGGTGCAAAGGAGATACATAGAAAATGTCCTTGTTATCTTTTCTAAAGCAAGATAAGAAGATCAAACGTAACTCTTAATCTTAAAAAGCAATTAATCTAACTTTTCTGTAATTATTTCAAGTAACTGTCAAAGATTAAAGTAACCTTAAGCATCTAGAGTTCACTGACGGCTGAAGAATGCATGAACGCACAGTTCACAGGCACGATCAGCAAGGAAGGTGATGATATAATCAGATGCTTGCTACATGCGGAGATGAATATCCCCTCTCCAGCTTTAAATGACAATCGTCCACTGGTGCAACTACAAGTCATCTTTGTTTTGAAGCCAGGCCCGAAGTCTGGTTGAAATGGATCAGAGACAGAAGAGCTGCTCCATCACCACAGGCTACAATCATCACCTGACCCTTAGTCAACAGGGGTCCCCAACCTTTTCTGAGCCTGGTGGCACCTCTGGATTCCTGACACGGTGCGGTGGGTGCAGCCACAAAACAGCTGCATCAGGACAGCCATGAAATGGCCGCTGTGGCTGGCCTGCACTCACACAGTGAAGATCGTTGTGCTCTGCTGCCAGCTGCAGCCAAAGTAACATTGCTAAAAAATCTGCACAGCCCATCAACTCTCCAGTGGCCAATCAGAAGCATTGCTGGGCAGACCTGGCCATGCCCACTTCCTAAAAACACCTGGTGGGGACCAGGAAAGGTGTTGGCAGGTTGCCATGGTACCCACAGACAGCACTTGGGGCCTAATCACTGCTTCCTTCAAAGGCCTCTGGGCAGAGCCTCCTCCGTCAGCAAGGCAAGGCGTGCATATTCTAACCAGAGCCTCCGAACCCTGCAGCATGATTTTAAAGGCCAAGATGGTCACGGGTCAAGAGCCCAAGCGGAGACTCTCATGCCGTCAAGGACCTTGTCAGCATTAATTGGCAATAAAATGACAAGCAGGTGCTTCTTCCGACACCTCAGGTACCATCATCTACTCTCACCTTGGCCTCCAAATCGTAACAGATGAGAGCTATTTGGCATATTTGGTGTCGTGGTTAAGTGCGCGGACTCTAATCTGGGAGAACCGGCTGTGATCCCCCACTCCTCCACTTGCACCTGGCTGGATGACCTTGGGCAAGCCGTAGTTCTGATAAGAGCTGTTCTCTCAGAAGCAGTTTCTGTCAGAGCTCTCTCAGCCCCACCTGCCTCACAGGGTGTCTGTTGTGGGGAGGGGAAGGGAAAGGGGTTTGTAAGCCGCTCTGAGACTCCGAGTGAAGGGCACGGGGTATACATCCAGTCTCTTCTTCTTCAAAAACATCCTAGCTGTGTGTAAAATGTGCAAAGGGGACTCTGATGTAAAGAAGAAGAAGATATTGGATTTATCCCCCCCCCTTCACTACCCGAAGGTGTCTCAGAGCGGCTTACAAACTCCTTTCCCTCCCCCTCCCCTCCCCACAACAGACACCCTGTGAGGTAGGTGGGGCTGGGAGAGCTCTTGACAGAAACTGCTCTTTTTCAAGGACAGCTCTAGTCAGAACTACGGCTTGCCCAAGGTCATCCAGCAGCTGCAAGTGGAGGAGTGGGGAATCAAACCCGGTTCTCCCAGATTAGAGTCCGCGCACTTAACCACTACACCAAACTGGCTCTGGTAAAGTGACCAGATTGTGATGCCAGACACGCGCCAGCAAGAGCCTGAGACGATGTGCCCATGGTTCCCGAGGTTGCCCCATTCCAGATGTATCCCTAGATACATGAAACACTCCAGAACAGCCATCTGCCATTGCTGTCTAAACTAA
>NW_015163133.1:446478-472415 GCF_001447785.1 Gekko japonicus
GCCCAGAGACAAAGGACACAGCAGGTGCTGGCAGATGAGTCGTCACGACCCTCGAGGTGTCTCGGCCACAAGTTCAGATAGAATTCAATATTGACCAGTAGTGAGAAAGCCCGGTCCCCCTCCTCCTCATGTCACTCTGCAGGGCAGTTCCAGAATACGCATTTATTTTTAAAAAACCAAGAGAAGCACACACACAATAACTTGTCCAAAAAAACAGAGCGTCCGATTGAAACCCAATAGAAATCCCAATTAAAAATCCCAGTGGGTGACCGTAAACAAAGCCATACACATGCCCACGCAGAAAACCATCTCGAAGGAGAAAAACAGCTAAAAGCCCAAGTGAAACCTTTTAGGCTAATACTTAAAATGTATAAGATTAGGCACCAGGCTGAACTACACCCCTCCCCACGAAGGAAGCTCACCCTTTGGGTCACCCGCCTACTTCACCCTGTCTGGACGTCTTTATCGACAGCTCCCTGTGCCTGAAGGAATTTTTACATTTGCAAAGAATCATGTACAGTTTTAAGTTCTCCTGTACTCAGGGGTCATTTTGTAGGAAAAGAGGTGCAGGAGCTCATTAGAATAACTTATTTCCATATGCCACACCCCCTGACATCACCAGACATGTGTCAAAAGGCAACACCCACCGCTCAGGCTCCACGGGACTGTTTTGGATTGCTAGCTATTGGGGGGGGGGGAACATGCAGATCTGTCCTACAGATCTGTCCTCGCAGAGGAGTGAGAGCTTGTACCTGAATAAAACTCGACCTTAAAGGTGCCACTGGGCTGTTTTGGACTGGGGAGCTGGGGGGGGGGTGCTCTGCAGCTTACCTGGCTGCTTCTTGCTCCTCGTGGCCTAAGTGAGGGCTGCTGGGAGCAGGGGGCGGGGCTTGTTTCATATGCCCACCCCCTGGGCTCCTTACTGCCGGAGCTTCGCTCCTGTGCACTCCCACAGGAAATGACCCCTGCCTGTACTCATTTTACTGCATGGGCAGAGCTTCCGCATGCAAAACAAGCCGGAAGATTGAAAATACTCTACTTACTGCCTTATGACAATGGCGACGACGACAGCAAAAGTGAAGACTGAGAAGACGACAGCCACCACCACCAACAGGGTGGCCGACTGACTGGCTGCCTCATTGCTTCGGTGTGACTTCAAGAACTGTTCAATGCAACGTTCACCATAGTAATTCGGATGGCATCTGAAAAAAATCAGCATGGAAATCAGCAACTGTGCTGTGTGCGGATACTTATTGCCATCAAAAATCAACAAATGGCTGAAACTGAACCCTCCATCTGAGTATTCTTATATCCAAAATACTTGACAAAGGCCGTGGTTGGCCAGCATTAGGCGGGGGGACGGGGACATCCCTTCTCCTTTGAACTGGGCAAAATTAGGGGGCAACAGATCTTTGTACACTTTATTGATTCCATCACCATTTAATTCACATTTAATGATGGCAAAAGGTTTTACAGGTGGCATAACCATGTTAATCAGGAGTGCAATTGTATTTGGAAGAATAACACAGTATAAACATGATGCCCACAAAAATTTAGCCCTCCTTGCATCTGTGAGCATCCCTCTACCCCACAGCACACAGTTTGTTTGGGTTGTGGGGGTTTTAACAGTTACAAAGCTTGTTGACATCACCGCAAGTCAACACGTCACAGTGGTGGGGTTGTCTCAGTCAACTGATGCCAGAGACCTGTCAGGCCTGTTCTGCAAGATCAGAGTCACACAGTGGCTTGGAAGACTAAAGGGTTAATTGCCATATGTTGCATTCTCCTTTTCTCAAGTTCCTGAGACTTTTTGGGGATGTCAATTATTTCTCAGAAGATCTGTTTTAGATTACCTTTTAATCATCTGATTTACAGCCAAAGTGACTGTCTGAAAATGGCATTCACACGGAGGTTCACAAAGAGGATTCAGACATCAGCTAACTTACTTGCAGGTGGGTATCTGGAGATGTTCAATATATTTGCATTCACCGTGAATGCAAAAGTTTTTAAAGTCTTCGTCACAGGGTGTCCTGTTCTTCTTTTTCTTTCCCTTTCCCTTCTTCCCCCCCTTTTTTGGTTTGTCAAGATTCTTCTTCCCACTTTCTGATTGTGATGGTTTCTTAAGTTGTGATTCAACTGTAGAGAGAAAGCATGCATTTATATTACTTACATTTGTATCCTATCCTTTCTTCCAGGAGTATCAGAGGGGCTTTTTAGCCTGAACAATCCTGCAAGATAACTTATCCTGGGGGGAGGGGGGGGGAGGCCCGGGCCACCCAGTAAGCTCACGCCCGAATGGGGATTTCAACCAAAACATCCTTTTGGCTACATCAGTTCAGTCAAATCTGTCATGCTAGCATCTAGATAACAAATCAGGCTATGTTTAATTTGACAGGGCCCTGAAAATAATTTCATATGGAAGGTGCTCTTCTTCAGAAGAGATGGTTTTGCGGCAGCAAGGAGAGAATCAAGAATGTGGGCGGTCACATCAACATGTTTGCTTGAGGCATTTTAATCTGTAGATCAAATCATCTCTGAAGTCAAGGAGCCAGGATGGAACAAACATAAGGTGGTGACAATACAGGTTCATCTGCGAATGCTCAGCTGTAAGGGGGCACAAAATGAAAACCTTTTGGGTTTTCAACAGGAGGAACATCTCAGACTACAGATGTGACACACAGTCAGAAGCAAAGTCACCAACAGACCTGAAGGGATTTTGATTCTATGGCTTATGTTGGGGTGCTACAAACCATTTCTCCCTCCTAAATGCAATTAACATTGCAATTCTAAGTGGAGTTACACCCTTCTGGTAGGTCCATTTAAACCTGTGAGATTAGCAGAGTTTGACTCTGTTTAGGATAGGACTGTCAGTCACAGCCCGTAATACCAGCTGCTGACTTATAATTACGCAAATCAGCTAGGGTTCACTAATTAGTCAGCCATTTTAATGACTGTGGTCAACCCCTCCCCTGGTTCCCCCCACCCCCTTTTCAGCTATGTTCAAAGAATAGCATGGGAATCAGTTTAGGAGCTGTTTTTAAAAAACCAAACACATATCCAGTGACCCACCTGAACATATCCAGTGGATGAAACTGAAGTATGGGAATGAATTTGCTCCATATCTAATCACCATAAAACATAAAGACATTCACAAATAATCTTCATATACCTGCACAAATAGGCACAGGGACCTTGCTGGTAATCAGCTCAGTTTCAGAACCATATTAGAGCTTGCTTCAATCAATCAAACGAACAAACAAACAGATGACACCAAGTTAAGGGGGCAGTTTTCAAACAAGATCCCCTTCTCAAGTAGGCTGGATTAGCAACACCGATAGGTGCCTGAGGGGTAGCAGCCTCTGAAAGCCCACCTCTCTGGCTCTATTCCAGGTAAGGCTGATCAGATCTCTCCTCTGGAACTGGGGTGGTGGAAAGTGCCATGAAGTGCAGCTGACTTACAAGTAGGGCTTTCAAGGCAACAGATGTTTGGAGGTGGTTTGCCAAGGCCTGACTCCTTGTCACGGCCCTGGTATTCCTTGGAGTTCTCCCGTCCAAATTTCAGCCAGGGCTGACCCTGCTCAGCTTCCGAGATCTGACGAGATCAGGATCGCCTGGGCCAAGTGATTCAAACTAAACAAAAATCTAAGTAATATCAGAATCAAGTGAGGAGGGGAGAAGATAAAACCCTGCAACTCTTTAAACAATACCCAATCCTGGCACATTTCTTTACAGTAGGTATGAAGATGACTCAGTTTAAGCATGAATATATCTCTCAGTAGTAGTATGGTCAAATGGGACCGCCTGAGCACTTACTTTCTCCAGGAAGGATTAATTACGGCCCCTGCCCTTTGCAGGATCAAAATGCAATTCTGATTCTTTGACATGCCCATTAGAATGACACACAATAGACCTTTAGAAAGTGAAAGTGGGTATGTCTTTTAGCAGTTTAAAAAAATCCTGTGCTAATGAAGACACGGGTAACATTGAATCGACAGGGAGAAAATCTGAGAGAACATAATAGCAGCCCTGCTGGATCTGATCAATATTTTGATCAACGTTCTACCCAGTCCAGGACACAGCTGCGAGGCTCCCTCTCAGCCGTGGAGTCTTGGGAGCAAAAATTCTGCTTTGTGAGCTACAGCCATTAAAGTTGTGAGCGAGCGATTGGGCTCCTGCATCAATCAGTTTGCTCTGGAGCCCCATCCTTCCTGAGCTAAGAGACAAAACTGTGTGAGCCGGAGGCTAAAAACCTGTGAGCTGGCTCACACTCGCTCGACTCAGAGGGAACACTGCCCAGAAGCCACTCAGAGGCTGCTGCAGGAGTCCTGTAAGCAGGGCACGGAAGAAGAGGAGATGGGATTCATGCCCCCCGCCCTTCACTACCCAAAGGAGGAGTCTCAGAGCCCTTTACAATCTCCTTTCCCTCCCCCCCTCGCCCCACAACAGACACCCCCTGTGAGGCAGGCGGGGGCCGAGAGAGCTCTTTTGAGAACCAGCAGCTGCACGTGGCGGAGTGGGGAGTCAAACTGGATCTTCTGCAGTTTGCACTGAGAAGTATTGTGCCTCTAAATATGGAGATTCTATTAAGTCCTCATGGCTAAAAACCTTAATTAATTAATTTATCTAATCCCCTTTTAAGCCCCCTAGGTTAGTGACCATCACTACATCCTGTGTCAGTGAGTTCCACACATTAATCATATCTTACGGAAATAAACACTTCTATTTTCTCGAGGCTACTGCCATTAACTTCACTGAGCAGTACAGGTCCCAGCGTTAACAGAAGAAAACGTTCTAGCGAAAAGTTTCTGGACTTCAAGAGGCTGTGGTGCAGCAGCCCCACTCTGACCGGCAGGCCCTTCCCTGTCCTTCCCTCCGTGGCATCTCTGGGCACCAGTAGCTGCCTCAACAGCATGATGAAAAGCAGAGACATCACCCTGCCCGCAAAAGTCTGCATGGTCAAAGCAATGGTATTCCCAGTAGTCATGTATGGCTGCGAGAGTTGGACTATGAGGAAGGCCGAGCGCCGAAGAATAGATTCTTTTAAACTGTGGTGCTGGAGAAGACTATCGAGAGTCCCTTGGACTGCAAGGAGATCCAATCAGTCAATCCTAAAAGAAATCAACCCTGACTGTTCCCTGGAAGGCCAGATAATGAAACTGAAGCTCAAATACTTTGGCCACCCAATGAGAAGGGAGCACTCACTGGAGAAGACCCTGATGCTGGGAAAGACTGAAGGTCAAAGAAGACGGGGACGGCAAAGGATGAGATGGTTAGACAGTGTCATAGATGCAACGAACATGAAGTTGAGCCAACTTCAGAGGACAGCGGAAGACAGGAGGGCCTGGCGTGATCTGGTCCATGGGGTCGCGAAGAGTCGGACTCGACTGTGCAACTGAACAACAACAAGCTGCCCAAGGCCTCCCCCTGGCCTGTGCCACCCACCTGGCTTCCCCAGCACCCAGAGGGGCTTTCCCCTCTCTCTGTCCATTCGCCCACGCCCGCCACCTGGCCTTGGTAGGAATTGCCTGCGGAGAGGACCCGGGCTCCCAGCCTCCCTTCCCTGCGCGGCTGTTCTAAGGCCTGCTGCGTCTCCCACTGCCCAGCATCTGGTTACCACGGGGACAGCTTCCTGCACTTGCCAACCACTGGGGGAGTCTCCACTGGCCACATGACTGACCCGCCCCTTCTTCCTGGTGCTCCTTTCACAAAAGTGTGTCTGAAATGGTGTCGCAGAGAACCACTACCCGCATTACAGTGATAAATCATTTATTTAAAAGACTATGCCCAAACGCATACTGTCAGCACCAGGGGTCATTTCCTGCGGGAGCGCACAGGAGCGGAGCTCCGGCAGTAAGGAGCCCAGGGGGTGGGCACATGAAACAATCCCCGCCCCCTGCTCCCAGCAGCCCTCACTTAGGCCACGAGGAGCAAGAAGCAGCCAGGTAAGCTGCAGAGCCCCCCCCCCAGCTCCCCAGTCCAAAACAGTCCAGTGGCACCTTTAAGACCAAGTTTTATTCAGGTACAAGCGCTCCCTCCCCTGCCAGGACAGATTTGCACGTTCCTCCCCTCCCCCCAACAGCTAGCAATCCAAAACAGTCCAGTGGAGCCTGAGCGGTGGGTGCTGCCTTCTGACACACTCCCAGTGATGTCAGGGGGTGTGGCATATGCAAATAAGTTATGCTAATGAGTTATGCTAATGAGCTCCTGCACCTCTTTTCCCACAAAATGATCCCTGGTCAGCACAGCAACAGCCTGAGCAAGGGACCCAAAGGAAAAGTGTAACCATACAGCTCCTCCGTCCCTCCCTCCCTCAGTAGGTGCCCTAATGGGTGTCACCCTAAGGCAGGCTCCTTAAACTTAAAAAGGACAGTGGTTCTAAAGGGTTCCCATTACCTTGGAGCCTCTGCTCCGGGCCTGCAGTCCTGCACATGGCCATGGCGAGAGCCTCCTCCTCATGCTAAGGGGCCTTATCATCTCTGTTTGCCCACCCCTTGGCAGGAGGTCGAAGAAGCCCTTCCTGAAACCGACTAGCATTTTAAACCTCCGAATTGCTTCCCTGCTAGGTGTCACCTCCCTAGCTGAAGTTGGGGGGGTGGGGGAGCTTGACCACCTCACTGTCTCTCGCTGAACCTGTCAGCATTGCTCAAGGGTGGCTGAGGTGAGGCTGGAAAGCATCTGAATCGATATCCCCTCCTCCTGGCTGTTCTCTGCCGAGGGAGAGAAAAATCGTTTGAAAGCTCGAGGCGAAGGCTTCCCTCAGTCCAGACCTCCAGAGGAAAATGCATTTCTCCACAGATGCCACCAGACTTTTGTATTAGAAGATGGGCATGGGACCAGCACAAGAGGCAAAGGGGGTGGTGTCTGTTTGGACACACATGAACACATGAAGCCACCTTATCCTGAATCAGACTATGGGTTCATCAGAGTCAGTACTGTCTACTGAGACTGGCAGTGGCTCTCTAGGGCAGTGATGGCGAACCTTTGAGAGACCGAGTGCCCAAACTGCGACCCAAAACCCACTTATTCATCGCAAAGTGCCAACACGGCCATTTAACCTGAATACTGAGGCTTTACTTTAGAAAAAACCACTCATACATTAACTTAAGATGATCCAAACAAAGTAAGGAAAGCAATCCTTCCCAACTGCTTTCATTTACTTGAAATTATTTGGCAGAGAATTCAACACTTTAATGATGGTCTGGGCCTGACTGGGGCGATGGCACGCGTGCCCACAGAGAGGGCTCTGAGTGCCACCTCTGGCACCTGTGCCATAGGTTCGCCACCACTGCTCTAGGGTGTCAGGCAGAGGTCTTTCCCATCACCCCCTACCTGGTCCCTCTAACTGGAGATGTTGGGGATTGAGCTTGGGACCTTCTGCATGCCAAACAAATGCTCTGCCCCTGAGCCACAGGATTGGTTCTCGAGCTGTTGAGGTCTGTCTGTGTGCATGACGCTTGCCTGCAGTTCTTGGTGTGTGCTTTAACACAGGGTCCTAGAGTGAGGGGCTTCTGCTGACGAAGGGGAGCCACCTGATATGGCCTGCCGCTGTCTAAGGCGTGGTCGCAGCTGCAATCAGAGGTCGGCCAGCTGGCCCCGAAGGGTGCAAACAGGGCAGGCAAAGAGAAGCAGGAATCAGGGAGTCTGACAGTAGGGGAATTGGGGGTGGGGGCTCCTCTGTGAGCTCAGCATCTGGGAGAGGAAGACAGAGCGGCTGGACTTCACCCTCCTTGGTGAGGACTCGGCACTGCTTGAGGACGAGCACCGTTTCTTATGCCTTAACACTTCTAAGAAACCAAAGACAGAAAGCCAGCAGAAGGGTGGGGGCGATCCAGTGTCCTGCAAAGTGTACCACAGGCATCGTTACCTGCACTGCAATGCTTTTTGCTTCTTTGTTCGTTAAAAAAGAGGTGCATGCCAGCAATTACGGTCAGACCAGTACCCACCAGTCCCCTCCTCCCTCTGAGATCCCCACCAGACTGTTCCCGAGGGTTAGGGTTAGACCCTCAGTAGGGCAACAAGGAAAGGCTACGTGAGGAAGCCAAAGGACCAAGTGAGGCAGGGATGCTTAGAGAGGGAAACGAGGCACGGTTGTTTACATGCCAACACTGGAAGCCTCTGAGTCAAGACAAGGGATCCTGAGGTGCAGGGCACTAAATTGCTATTTAGATATAGTGGGCATCTCAGAAACTTGGTAGAATGGGGAATATCAGGCTACTGTTGTCCCTGGTTATAAACTCTATAGACAGGACAGGAAGGGGTGCATTCGGATGGTGTTACTCTGTATATTAAAGAAAGCATAGAGTCAAATAAGCTAGAAAACATTAAGGGAATAAACTCCTTCATGGAATACTATTGATGGAAACACTGGGCCCTGAAGGTTACTTAAAGGTGGAGGCGTACTCTCACCTACCTGGTCAAAGCCATGACATAGACATTGGGACGGAGAAGGATATAAAGGAGACGGCTAAATTAGAAAACGTTGTGACAGACTGCACTTTTTAAAAGCTTAGAAGTGCTGTGTAAACAGACAAAGGCTCTGTGAAGAGCCCTGAGAGACAGGCTGCTCCAAGCAATCAGATAGGTTAGCATCAACTGAGCAGTAAAAGTCTGGAGAGAGCTGCAAGCTGAAGAGATATTCAGTCAGATATCTGCCTTGACTGAGTTCAGTCTGAGTTCAGCCTCAGCTGAGAAGAAGGAGAAGAAGAGATTGGATTTATACCCCGCCCTTCACTACCCGAAGGAGTCTCAGAGCATCTTACAATCCCTTTCCCCTCCCCTCCCCACAGCAGACACCTTGTGAGGTAGGTGGGGCTGAGAAAGCAGTTTAACACAGACAGGAAAACTGGGGGAAGTTGTCAAGGAAGTTTAGGAAGTAGGCAAAGACTCCCATTTGGGCCAAGGAAAGGGGATAGATCTTCTAGAGGGAGAAGAAAACTCCCTACCCAGTCAAACAGGGAGCTAGCTCTGAAGAGTACAGAGATCCCTGGTCTTGTGTTGTTAGAAACTGCCGGTAGAGACCTTAAGAGGCCAGTTAAAAATTCAAGACAAGTACTGGTGTGATTCAAGAGAAGGGGTTTGGGTACTGGAAAGAGTGTACCAGCCTTCTGGAAACCAAAAGAGTCAAATAATACTCAGAGAAAGTGTACTGAAGTGTTTGGGGAGAACACTGGAACAAAAGCCTCTCAACATAAAGATTTAAGTAACTCTGGATAGCTTAAGAAACTCTCATTAACCTGAAACATAAAAACTAAAGTCTGTACATGTACCAGTTTTACTTCAGAAATTTCAACCCGATTTCACCTGACCTTTCCCCTCCGTGTTAAATAAAATATTTTGTTATTTTTTAATTTAAATGGCCTTGAGTGCCATTTAAGTCACTTAAATTAAAGGGGGCTTCCAATCCTTCCTTCAGGTTCCTGTGCTGGGCCAACTGTTGCAGAATTCGGGGTTACGTGAGCCTGGGCCTTTCTGTTTTTCTGTGCTATGTAGGTTTTGCTATAACCAGGGCATTTTTTGTAGAAAAAGCCCAGCAGGAACTCATTAGCATAATAGGCCACACCCAACAGCAGAAACACATTAGAATATTAGGCCACACCCTGACAGCACAGCTCATTAGCATATTAGGCCGCACCCCCATGTTACCAGAACTGTGGTCATCCAGCCACACCCACCTTTTGATTCTCATTCTGTTTACCTTGTTTGTTGTCAAAACCCAGGGCTTTTTTGTAGCAGGAACTTCTTTGCATGTTAGGCCATACCCCCTAATGTAGCCAATTCTAATGAGTTCCTGCTGTTGGGTGTGGCCTATTATGCTAATGAGTTCCTGCTGGGTGTGGCCAGCTCGGGAGCCAGCCGGAACTCCGTTCCTGTGTGTTCCTGCCCAAAAATAGCCCTGGCTATAACTGACTTTGGTTTCTTGGTTCAGAAGTCCCATAAGCCTTTGCTCTTTTGCTGGCAGCCTAGGCGTGAAAACGAAAGCCTTGCCCTGTAGATGTACCTTTGCCTGAATTCACATTCCATAGCCTTCCAAATGCCAGGCTCCAAAGCCTAAACATCCATCTAGGTCTTTTTGACTTTGCAGTAAATAAAACATATCTGGGCTAAAGGTCGTACTAGCAAAGGTTCATCTTATCAACTTAGGATGGGCTGGTATCTGGCAAGTTTGGGATATTTTTAATTGACTCCTCCCTTGATTCCTATTGGCTGAAAAGGAGGCTTTGGGCTTTGTTCGGGGCTGTTCCGCCAACACCCCACCTAGGCTTGAGTGAGGTCTTGGTCCACAGTCCAGGAATTCCTTGACCTTTCTGAAGTGTACACTATATCAGATATTGGGATTTTTCTACATGCTATTGGGTACTGATATTGACTATATGCTATTTAGTTTTACTTGTGTATAGTTTCAGAGGTAATAAATACTTTTAGATTAAGGGAACTGTTCTCGCTGTGTTCCTCTCCCTCCGGAGGCCTGGGTTGCCTAGCCAGACTCCAACCTGGAAGAGGCCTGGACCCCAAAAATTCCCCTACACCAACAGCCAAAATATCGTACTGTGACAGGGTGGACCAGCCAGAGTTCTTCAGGAAAGAGGAAAACACATTACTAGGGTAGCTCAGTCAGTAAAAGTGAAAGAAAAATTGAGGGAAAATTTTGCCGGGGGGGGGGGGGTGGGCGGGGCCGTCACAGTTGTAAATACTGGGTGACCGCAACTACCCTCACAGTGCAAATGGGCACACGAGTCACACCACAGAAAGATATTTTCTAGACAACAGAAATTATTGTGCTTTTGAGCATATACATTATCATGTATACATTTTTCCCTTTATGTTCATTTGGGATTATATTTAACAAGTAAGTCTCCGGGCATAATTTTAAGTCTATGTGCAGCACTTCGCCGATTAAATTATGTACATTTTTCCAAAAACTGAATATCTTTTCGCAGTTCCACCACATGTGGATAAATGTCCCTATGTTAGTTTTGCATCTCCAACAGTTTTTATTCGTTGTTTTATATGCTTTTGCTAACTTTTCTGGGGTCCAGTACCATCTATGGAATATCTTGAAAATATTTTCCTTAAACGTTACTGCCCTCATTAGTTTCATCGACTTCCAAGTTTTTTGCCATTCTTCCATTTGGATAGTCTTTCCCAGATCCTTCATCCAAAGGATCATGTTGTTTTTTATATTTTCATCTTGTTGGAAGTCATCCAAAAGGAAATTGTAAATTTTTTGGATAAGTTTATCATTGGAAGATAGCCATATTTTATCCAACTCTGTTTTGTCGTTTACAAATTCACTGTTTTTATCCTTATTGTACCTATCTTGTACTTGAGTCTTCTCCCACCATGTTAGGTGGATATTTTTTTCTGTTAATCTTTCTAGAGGTCTTAGCTTGTTGTTTTCCTCCAGTAATATTTCATAGGATACAGCCTTTTCTTTCGTCATTAATTTGGTGTTTATGAATGCCTCGAGGGGGGACACCCATCTTGGAGTTTTTAGATAATATCTATATTTCATTTCTTCCCATACTTTAATTAGAGCCGCTCTAATGATGTGACTATGGAAGTTGGAGTGGACTTTATCTTTCCCCTACCACAGGTACGCATGCCACCCCATATACAGGTCGTGTCCTTCCAGATAAAGCAGCTAGAATCTTGATTGCTAAGACCTGGAAACAAGAAAAGATTCCTAAAAGAAAAGAATTAACTGAAAAACTTATGGAGGTTGCAGAAATGGATAAATTAACTGTAATTTTGCAAAGGAAAGATGATATGGTGTTTAAGGAAAGATGGGTAGATTTCTATAAATGGTTAAAAGATAAATCTTTGTAATAGACTCGTCAGGATGTATAACCTTCGAATGTAAAAGATGTACATCTTATTTTATATTGTAAAACCTAAATAAACTTCATAAAAAAAAAGAAAAAAAAAGAAATTATTGTGCTTTTAAAAAGTCAGTCATGGAGCCAACCGGACAGGTGTCAACCCTGGACTTGGTTCTGACCAGGGCTCAAAACCTGGTGCAAGATGTAGGTTGATGTTGTGTCTGTTAACTTCAGCATACATGCGCCAAATGGAAAGTTGCCCCCAGCTGCCGGGCTCTGACTCCTGTGGGCTGGGGTCCAGGATGGGCACGCTCCCCAGCCTCCTCCCCTGGGCCTCAGGCGCTGCACTCTGACCCCTCCGGCACCGTGGCAGTCCCCTGCCCGCAAGGGCATGGCTTGGCCTCCCTCCGTGACTCTTCCCGGGCTGGTGTGATAAAGGACTGTCGGGGAGACCCTGTAGCTCCCCCAACGCCTTCCACCTGGGCCAATGGCCTCCCTGGTCGGGGCCCAGGCTTCTCTCCTACCCCGTCTTCCCCTGGAGTGCCGGGAGGTCGATCCGCTGGCCCGGAGGCCCAGGCTGCTCCTTCTCTGGCCCGCTCCCTTCCGAGGCGCAAGCCGTGCCTGCCAGGCTCTCGGGCCACTGCTGGCACATGCCTGGGGACGGCCTCCACCCTGCTCCTTCCCCCACAAGGCGAGGGGCTCCCCGGGCCCTGCCAGAGTCTCCTCTGAAGCAGGGGGGCAGGGCGGGGCAACCCCAAGGACCAACACAATCACTTTACAGAAATAAGAGCACTAGTTAGATGGAAGTTAAAAGTAGGTTAGTACGTTCTGGGCTGGGAAATACCTGGAGATTGGGGGGGGGAAGCCTGCGGAGGGCCCGGCAGGATACAATGTCTTAGAGTCCAGCGTCCAAAGCAGCCATGTTCTACATGGGAACTCTTCTCTACTGCCTGGAGACCAGTTGTAATTCCGGGAGATCTCCAGGCCCCACCTGGTGGTTGGCAACCCACGTTACAAGGGAGACTCAAGCGCCGGCTTGCACCCAGAACCCTGTCTCGCAATCCCGAAGGTGCCCCCCACAGGCTCAAAGAGTTTGGGGACCCCTGGGATAAGCTATTGACTTCTGAAGCTTAAAAGTTCTCCATTTCCTCAGTTTTCCATTTTAGGGTTTTCATCTCCATAGTTTCTCGACACATGGTCAAGATGGGAGTCCCAGGGCAAAAGCTGCCCTTGTATGGCTTGGCAAGTTGAAGAGACCAGTAGGAGGCTAGTGGGAGAGTACAAGAGGAGAGAGGTAGAAAGTTTCTCTGCTGTGTCCAAATAATTTATAGTCTCCCCCAGGGGGTGGTTTGTAGAAAAAGCCCAGCAGGAACTCATTAGCATAATAGGTCACCCCAACAGCACAAACTCATTAGCATATTAGGCCACACCCCTGACAGCACAGCTCATTAGCATATTAGGTCACACACCCCCATGTTACCAGAAGTGTGGTCATCCAGCCACACCCACCTTTTGCTTCTTATTCTGTTTACCTTGTTCGTTGTCCAAACCCAGGGCCGTTTTTTTGTAGCAGGAACTCCTTTGCATGTCAGGCCACACACCCCTAATGTAGCCAATCAGAATGAGCTTCTGATGTTGGGGGTGGCCTGTTATGCTAATGAGTTCCTGCTGGGTGTGGCCAACTCAGGAGCCAGCCGGAACCCCGTTCCTGTGCGTTCCTGCCCAAAAATAGCCCTGGTCTCCCCTTTTTTTGGAGTCCACCCCCTCTAGGGGGGTCACTCCTTTCTTCCTAACCCAATAGGAAGACATGCCATGTGCAGTGTTCCCTCTAAGCTGAGTTAGTGTGAGCTAGCTCAGTTTTTTAGCCTCTGGCTCACACATTTTTTTCTTGGCTCCAGAGCCAACTAATTTATGCAGCAGCCAAATGGCTCGCTCACCATTTTAATGCCAGTAGCTCACAAAGTAGAATTTTTGCTCACAAGACTCCATAGCTTAGAGGGAACATTGGCCATGTGGCACTGGGCTAAGGAGTTAGGTGAGAAATCTTTTGTTCTACTCTGGCCAGGTCCACCTGTATAATTACGCACTGGAGAGAGAGGCCTCATCTCCCGTCATTTTCTTTCTGCCAGTGTTATAGCTTCTGGCTCATGTGTAGAGTTACAGTAGAGCCTCAGTTACAGACCTATTGGAATGAAGAGGGTAGAGGGCATCTCTCCCATGTGTTACATTTGCAATTTAGATGTTCTTCTCTTTCGAGTGTAAGCACCGCTTGGGTATCTGCACAGCCAGCAGTATTCATCATCCCATTTGGCAGCTGGCCAGTATCTCCTGTCGGCCCATGCTCAGAATCGTGAGATGGAGCGCTATGATTCATGACTTACTTTGCATGATTGCCTAGGCAATGCACTGCACAGTGGGAGAATGCGCCATGCGAGAATGCACCTGTGCAAACTAGCTGTGGACCAGTTTTTAACACTGGGAAAACACTTCGCTTCCTCCTCTCACCAGCAGGACTGAGACTAAGGGAGGTAAAATGGGAAAGCCAGCAAAAGTGCCAGAGAACCATGTGTCGCTTTACACCGCCATGGGGTGTCTAATGTGCTGGAATGTGTGGGCTGCGCGCTTGCGCTTTGCCACCCTGCTTTTCCCTGCAGCCGTCTTCTCCCTGTTCCTTCGTCCTCTCTCTGTGGCCTTGAGGGCCTGGTTCATCCGTCCTGCCTCTTTTGCCGGTCTCCCGGCCTCACTGGGTCTGTTAGCTTTTCCCCGCGCTTGCAGGTGTTTGCTCATTGGCCTCTGCTCATCAGGGGGTCTTGTATCTGTGGGGTATAACTGCTTGATGTTATAACTGCCAGGGCACAGAAGTTCATGGAGTGTCCTTTACTCTGGTCAATAAACTGACCCTACTTGGGTCCTGTGTGCTGGTGCTGAGTTACTGGAGTACCTGACGCAATATGCTCTGTGGCTCCTCTGCCCCGCCCCAGCACAATCAGGACTCAGGCAGGCAGAATGTCAGACTCCACAGCCAAACAACGAAGTACACGCTTCCATCAGGACTCAGGCAGGCAGAACAGTAAAGCCAAGCAAGTCCCACCAGACAACAAAGCCCCCTTTTTGTGAGTATTTTTCCTTAGATTCTTCTGGGTGGTCTAGGCAGGTGGCTTTGTCACCCTCTTGCCTTACTCTGTTGACCATTCTGTTAGCCTCCCCCCCCCCTCCAAATTCACACAGACGCACAGAATGCAGATCGATTCAGGGGGGTCCCCATGTGGGTCTGAAGCAGCAGCACAAAGTTTGCGTTCAGTAGCCCCTTTAAGATCAACCCAGTTTTATTCTGGGTAGCATTTCTAGCCATTTTTGAATAGGTAAGGGACATCCAGCCTGCCTGCCTGCCTGCCAGCCACCAAGACACAAAGGCAAACGCAGAGTGATGACACCTTGCCCAAGGAAACCCACAGAGACTCCAATGGCTCACTGGCGGCTTTGTGGAAGGCATTTCAGATCTCTCCAGACAGCTGCTAGCACAAACGTTCTGTTGCGCTGCCACATTCCTTGCTAACAAGCGATCCTGGCGACAGCCGCCTTTTCGGTCTGCAGGTACCTTCGCTTAATCCTGGGCGAGGTAAACAACCTCTTAATTACCCCCTTCCTGCCCCACCCTCCCTCTGCTTCCTTGTTGAAAAGCCCTCCCACACCAATCAGAAGGCTCGGTTTGGAGCGCATCCGGACTTCCCTCCCATTCTCAAGCCCAGGGGAAGCAAAGGCTTCCTGCTGTGTGTCTCTTCTTTATCAGGCCTGCAGTGCGCAGTGCTCAGCAATCCGTTCCAGAGGCATCCTTCCTAGTTGGCCGTAGACCCTGCATTCCAGCTCCCTTGCCGCATTCAGCCTGTACACGCTGATAGTACTTTCCCCTGCCATTTCCACTTGGGTTTTTACCCGGAACTGACCCCGGCACCCCTCCTGGGATTTTGAGCCTCCCTTCCTGTAGGCCACCGGCTGCTTAGATCCATCCAGGATCCAAATGGGACACTTGGTTTCCCCACTCCTACTTCTTACTAACCCCCAACCTTTTTTGCCTTTAGCAACTGCACAAGTATGTTGGGAGGCAGTATGAAATATCTACCTTACGGGATTCGGTGCTGTTTACATACTTGATACTGTTCTGATTGCATGAGTGTATTTTACATCCTGCTCAATAAAATTCTCTGGGTTTCAGTATTCCAGATCTCAGTGCTCTTTTCCAAAATGTCTAGGAGCTTTTTTGTTCCTCCTTTGTCTCAAATCAAAACCCCCACCAATCCTGAAACAACTTCAGAACCAGAGAGGTGGCAGCAGAGACGTTTACATTTAGAAGAAGAAGAAGAAGATATTGGATTTATACCCCAAGGTCCTTCACTACCCAAAGGAGTCTCAGAGCGGCTTACAAACTTCTTTCCCTTCCCCTCCCCACAACAGACACCCGGTGAGGTAGGTGGGGCTGAGAGAGCTCTTGACAGAAACGGCTCTTTTTCAAGAACAGCTCTTATCAGAACTGCGGCTTGCCCAAGGTCATCCAGCCAGGTGCAAGTGGAGGAGTGGGGAATCAAACCCAGTTCTCCCTTCACTACCCAAGGAAGTCTCAGAGTGGCTTACAAACTCCTTTCCCTTCCCCTCCCCACGACAGACACCCTGTGAGGCAGGTGGGACTGAGAGAGCTCTGACAGAAACAGCTTTTTCCCCAAAAACAGCTCCTATCAGAACTGCAGCTTGCCCAAGGTCATCCAGAAGGTGCAAGTGGAGGAGTGGGGAATCAAACCTGGTTCTCCCAGATTAGAGTCCGCACACTTAACCACTACACCAAACCACTACACCAAAATTTAGCTTTCTCCAGAGTGAATTGGTACCCAAATTAAAAGACGGGCTCTATTCCCATGCACACATGTCGAGTACGTGCACATTTTCCAGACAACACATGAGAGCCAGTTTGGTGTAGTAGTTAGGAGTGCAGACTCTTAATCTGGGAGAAACGGGTTTGATTCCCCACTCCTCCACTTGCAGCTGCTGGCATGACCTTGGGTCATTCACAAGTTATTCCAGAGCAGTTTCTGTCAAGAGTTCTCTCAGCCCCGCCTACCTCACAGGGTGTCTGTTGTGGGAAGGGAAAGGAGATTGTCAGCCGCTCTGAGACTCCTTTGGGTAATGAAGAGTGGGGTATAAATCCAATCCTTCTTCTTTCTCTAACATCCCCCCCCCCCTCCAAAATCAAGCTGTAGTGCGGGAACACAGAGATACAACCTATTTGTGACCTGGTGCAGAACACCCAATAAAAATAAAACAATTTTCCTATGTTAAAAGAATGCTGCTCTAAAACCTTTGCAAGCAAATTATGATTTGAGCAGCAGAGGCATGATTCCTAATAAAAAGGGAGACCAACTGGATCTTAGCCACTAGTGCCCAATCAATTTTCTTGACTGTGTCTCAATCCTATTTCTGACTCTTATTTAACAAGCTGGAACGCCAGATGGATACCCCCACCACCACCGAAATATCTGTTGGCTTTCGTTTCTCTTTGTTAAGCCCTTAAAGGTAAAGGCTCCCTTGCTCGAAAGCCAGTCGAATCCGACTCTAGGGTTGCGGTGCTCATCTCCGTTTCAAAGCCGAAGAGCCAGCGTTGTCCGAAGACATTTCTGTGATCATGTGGCCGGCATGACTAAACACCAAGGCGCACGGAATGCTGTTCCCTTCCCACCGAAGTGGTACCTATTTATCCACTTGCAATGTCTTGCTTTCGAACTGCTAGGTTGGCAGGAGCTGGAACCAGAGACGGGAGCTCACTATGTCATGCGGCACACTCGGGTCTCAAACTGCTGAACTACTGACCTTCCACAGCCTGCAGTTCAGCGTCCTAAGCACTTGAGCCACCGCAGCCCCTTAAGTAAACAGACACACGTAAACTGCAAAAGAGCAAGCTGGTGTTTGCAAAGGCAGAAATGCCCATGATGGCAGCTTCATCCTAAATCATTTGACCAGCCAATAGGCATATAGCAAAAGCCGTCACCACCACCACCTTAGGTAGCTTTTCGCAGGTCTCACCACTGCATTTGGGAGGTCTATTCAGGATAACCTGTGCCTAGAATTCTAACAGACAAAAACCAAGAGGCCGCGATCTCCACTCCGGAAACCCTGAGACCCAGCTGCCAGGAGACCCACAACATAAACCCTGGTCCAGCAGCCAGGAAGAGGGGCTGATGTGAGAGGCCGAGGGACAGCTAGCAAGACAACCCCCCCCCTCTATTCGTGGCCTGTTGCCAGAACCGGTGGCATATTCAGGTGGCAAGTCTAAGCCTGCTACTGGGCTTGTGCATGACTCCCTCCTCCCTTCTCGTTCAGAGCAGCGGGACGGATTCCCAGGTAGAAACTAACTCCAAGCACCATCCACCATACCTGGATGCAAGTGTGCTGCCTAACTGTGCCAGTGCTCTGGAACAGGGACTACCCACACACTATGGTGCCCACCACTATTTCCCACGGCACCTGCTGAGCTTGACTTGTAACTGGCCACCCTGACTCACATGAATGGGTTTCCCATGGCTGCAAGCACAACCTCAACCACTACAGAATCATGAAATCACAGAGTTGGGGAGGGGCCCTACAGGCCACCTAGTCCCACCCCCTGCCCAATGCAGGACCAGCCTGGAGCATCCCTGGCAAGGGTTCCTGCAGCCGCTGCTTGAAGACGGCCAGTGAGGGGGAGCTCCCCACCTCCCTGTGCAGCTGGTTCCACCGGTGCACAACTCTGGCTCTCAAAACATTTTCCCCAAGATCCAGCCGGTTCCTTCCCCGTGCACAACTCTGACTCTCAAAACGTTTTTCCTAATATCCAGCCGGTTCCTTCCCGCCCTTAATTTAAACCCATGATTGCGAGTCCTCTCCTCTGCTGCCAAGAGGGACAGCTCCCTGCCCTCTTCTGGCAGCCCTTCAAAGACGTCAGGGGAGCCGTCATTTCCCCCCTCAGCCTCCTCCCCTCCAGACTAAACCATCATACTAGATCAGCCGGCCCCGTGAGCACCTGGGCTCCCCTCAGCCTGTGTGCGGCTCCTGCCAGGCCTGACTGACTGTGGCCATGCGCGTCTTTTGATGAGCAGACAGGGAGCCTTTTTTATCGTCTTAAGAGTCCACGGAGCTGGGCTGTTGCATGCGGCAAGACAAGTATTCAGGAGCAGAAGACCGGCACTCTCCTGTCTCCACTCCTGCCGTCCTTCCAGTGGCCTGACCATACTTCCAGCCAAAGTGCAGATAATTCTCAGCTTGACAGACCAATGGCTGGACTCTGAATTTGGCAACTCCATGGCTCCAGAGTGGTTGCAAAGCGGGGGACGGGGGGACGGGACGGGGCGGAGTCTGCCTCCTGTGGCTGTCGCTTTTGGGGTGCCCCCCCGACCCCCTCCTGACATTCAAAAGGGGCCTGCAGGCTCACGCTGGTTGGACAAAACAGCATAAGAGAAAGAATAAAAAAGCAGGAAAATCAACAAACTAACTGCCATCACCATCTTCAAGTTCTTGAAGGGCTGCCATAGAGAGGATAGTGCGGAGTTGTTTTCTGTGGCCCCCGAAGGTTGGACCAGAACCAACAGGTGGAAGAAGAGTTTTCAGCGAAACTTTAGGAAGAACTTCCTGACACTTAAGAGTGGTTCCTCAGTGGGACAGGCTTCCTCGGGAGGTGGTGGGCTCTCCTTCTTTTGGAGGCTTTCAAACAGAGGCCAGGTGACCACCTGACAGCAATGTGGATTCTGTGAACTTTTAGGCAGATCATGAGAGGGAGGGCCGGAAGGGTCGCCTCAGTGCTTAGTTCTTGCGGCCCTTTCTTACATGCCCAGGGAAATGCCACTCTGGGGTCAGGAAACAATTTTTCTCCAGGCCTGTTTGGCCAGGGATCCCGGAGGGTTTTTTGCCCTCTTCAGGGCATGGAGCAGGGGTCACTGTGGGTGTGGAGGGGGAGGTATTTGTGGATTCCCTGCCTTGTGCAGGGGGTTGGACTAGATGACCCTGGAGGTCCCTTCCAACTCTATGATTCTATGCAGCTCACAGTATCAGAGCTATAATCTCACCCAAAGTTTGATCTAAGAACTCAGCAGCAGGAAATGAAACATGGTATTAAAGCCAACCTTTTAGAAACCAGCCCCTTTCAAAGGCTCTCTGACCAGGATGGTCTCGACCAGGGATCATTTCCTGCAGGAGCGCACAGGAGCAGAGCTCTGGCAGTAAAGAGCCCAGGGGCCGGGCATGCAACAAGCCCCACCCCCTGCTCCCAGCAGCCCCGGGCCAGAAGGAGCAAGAAGCAGCCCTCCTTCTTTCCTCCTCTCCTTCTTTCCCTTTCGCTCCATATTTCCCTCTCTCCCTCCTTCCTTCCTTCCTTCCTTCCTTCCTTCCTTCCTTCCTTCCTTCCTTCCTTCCTTCCTTCCTGCACAGATCTGTGCATTCCTTCCCCCCAGCTAGCAATCCAAAACAGTCCAGTGGCGCCTTTAAGGCCAAGGTTTATTCAGGTACAAGCTCTCCCTCCTCTGCGAGGACAGATCTGCGCGTCGTTCCCCCAATAGCTAGCAATCCAAGAGAGTCCAGTGGAGCCTGAGCTTCTGACACACATCTGACACACATCTGGCTCACAACTTTAATGCCAGCAGCTCACAAGGTAGAATTTTTGCTCACAAGACTCCACAGCTTAGAGGGAGCATTGGCCTAGACACAACCTGAAAGCCACTTTAATGGTAATCGTCAAGTTGTGGTGTGATCGCGCCTGGATAATCCGCTATGCAATCGGCGCTCTCCCGTGGCAAATCCTCCATGTGAACAGGGCCATAGTCAGCTTTAATGCATCGATAGCCCATAGCCCCCAGAAGGCCAACAATAAGCGTGGGGGTGTGTGAATGCCAAAGTCTGGGGGCAGCAGGCCATTTCTAACCTCACCTGATGTGTAATGGCAGGAAAGTTCAACTGTGCAAAGACAGCTTGTTAGGTATACCTTAAATGCTCTCTAAGGCCCTTAGACAGCAGCACTTTGAATGGGCCTAGACACCACCTGAAAGCCACTTTAATGGTAAAACTGGGGAAATGCACTCTCAGCCGCGAGCACCAGCGGCCACTTGGACTGCTTCACTCTGTACCAGCTGAAGTCTCCAAACTGGTTTTGTTAGAGGGAGGGGATAAATGTGCTGACAACTGGGGATGTCGTGAATATGTTATAATATAGTGCATGTGACACAGAAGTACATTTTCAGTTTCACAGCTAAAGAGGACCAGCAATCAGAAGAAGCAGAACGTGAACGCGGAAGTGAAGCCAGCCGTGTATAGCTGCTGCTCATGCAAGATGTAGAACCTTCGTTCTCCTGAAGTTTTTTATACAAAGAAGAAGAAGAAGAAGAGGAGATTGGATTTATACCCCGCCCTTCACTTGGAGTCTCAGAGCGGCTTACAAACTCCTTTCCCTTCCCCTCCCCACAACAGACACCCTGTGAGGTGGGTGGGGCTGAGAGAACTCTGCCACAAAGTGCTCTTTCAGCAACAGCTGTGCCAGAGCTTGTGACTGACCCAAGGTCACATCAGCAGGTGCAAGTGGAGGAGTGGGGGAATCAAACCCGGTTCTCCCAGATTAGAGTCTGGGATTTGTGGACTTCATTTAAGTTTTCCCTTTCTGTCAAGTACTTTTTGATCCTAGCTCTTTAAGAATAAATAAGGGTTTGTTGAACTTTAACAAAGACTTAGAACTGTTTGAATTGTTTTGTACAATAGAATCTTTCTGCTTTTGTTTGTAATTCATTCACGGAGTGTCTTTATAGTGATACAATCTCCTCCCGTGAGCTCTCCTTTTGGTATACAACCCTGTGGGGGCAGCCGCTGCTGAAACGATGTGATTTTGATCTGCGCAGCCAACTGCATCTCTAAAGGCCAATCAGAAGCCCTGCTGGACAACAGCCCCACCCACATTCTACAAACACTTGGTGGGCACCAGTGTTCCCTCTAAGCTGAGTTAGTGTGAGCTAGCTCACAGTTTTTTAGCCTCCGGCTCACAGATTTTTCTCTTAGCTCAGGAAGCATAACTCCAGAGCAAGCTAATTTCGCAGTAGCCGAATCGCTTGCTCACAACTATAAGGCCAGTAGCTCACAAAGTAGAATTTTGCTCACAAGACTCCATAGCTTAGAGGGAACATTGGTGGGCACCAGCCCATGGGCACCACATTGTGCTACGGCACACCGCTGAGATATGGAGAAGCTGACCAACTTTCAATCCCACAAACAAATTTTTGAGAACATTGTTAGATGTTCCACCGACAACTCCGGTGCTCTCAACTGTATCCCGCCCATTGGGGAGGGCGGGATACAAATATGAAAAATAAATAAATAAATAAATTCTGCCTGGAAAACAGCAGTGCCGCAACGACCCTCAAGATTCCCACCTCCCCTCCGGGGCTCCGAACCAATCCATACGATTTAGGCCTCATGCAAAACCAAGTGATTTGTCAGCCAGTCAACCTCAGCCTTAAGGAGTTTTGGTGAAGATTTTCTCCTCTTCAGCCCATGGATTTAGTGGCTCTGAACAAGAGCAGCAGTGTAGCCAGGCTTTTCTTTGGCTTTCAGTTAGGGTCTGGGGTCAGATTAAGGAAGACAGCTTGTTTGGGAGTGACAAAATAAGCATCCTGTGAAGGGCCCGCCCTTCCTCATTGTTGTGTACGGGGTTTTGTGGACAGGAGCTCTGTGTGGTTAAGGAAGCCGCCTTGAACCTGGTGAGGTTACCTGTCCGGAGGAAGGGAAGCCAAATCTCCCTTCATGGTTTATTTACCATACTTGAGGCAAGGGTTGTCAACCTCCAGGTGGTGGCTGGAGATCTCCTGGGATTACACCTGGTCTCCAGGCAACCGAGATCAGTTCACCTGGAGAGAATGGCCATGAGACCCCACTGAAGTCCCTCTCCTCCTCCAGGCTCCACCCACCTCAGGCGCCACCCCCGACGTCTCCCGTTATTTCCCAACCCGGAGCTGGGAACCCTCCTTGAGGCTCAGCTACAAAGTAGTGACTCTCACTGGGGGAAAGGTTGTAACCTCTGGGGGTGAAGGTGGGAGCCAGTTTTACACTGAAGCCATCCACCCATTACAGGCCGGCATGAATCCGAGTAGCGCAAAACTCCGACCAAATGCCCGATACCCAGTCCTTGTATTGTGTGAGATTCCGGAGCTCGGTAGGAATCCTCCAAGCCTTTCTACTGGAATTCTGCATCAGGCTAAAGTCGTTAAGGACAAGCTGGCAGCCTTCCTATCAGCTTGGTAATGACCCTCCTTGAGATGGCCACATCTTCACCCAATTTACACTTCACTTAAAATGAAACCTGTTTTGGAAGTTATGTGTCTATCTGAAAGACCTTCCTTCACTTGCTTAAAAGTCCTAAATTATGCCTTCTCAGTATTTAGGAGGAAAATACTAGAATACCTTTACTGAACAACAGTTAGGTCTTTTTTGGAGAATAGGAACCACTCCGGTCACATCATGTATGCCATTGCTTCATCAGGCTGTATCTAGGTGAGGAATAAAAACTACAAAGGACTTGCCTATAGATCTAGTTAATTTTGAGGGTTTGGTTAAGATTGTCCTTGTACTGTCTAGTTAGAAATAGTATATCACTTGAAACGGGGCTTTTTTTTTGTAGAAAAAGCCCAGCAGGAACTCATTAGCATAATAGGCCATACCCAACAGCAGGAACTCATTAGCATATTAGGCCACACCCCTGACAGCACAGCTCATTCGCATATTAGGCCACACCCCATGTTACCAGGTGTGCTCATCCAGCCACACCCACCTTTTGCTTCTTATTCTCTTTACCTTGTTTGTTGTCAAAACCCAGGGCTTTTTGCATGTTAGGCCACACACCCCTAATTGTAGCACATCCGAATGAGTTTCTGCTGTTGGGTGTGGCCTATTATGCTAATGAGTTCCTGCTGGGCGTGGCCAACTTGGGAGCCAGCCGGAACTCCATTCCTGTGCGTTCCTGCCCCAAAATAGCCCTGACTTGAAAAGTCGCAACATGGGTGGCTATTGCCCTGAAGCAGAGGAAGAGTTCTACAGAAGCCCATACTGTTGAATGCAGAAAAGCACCATTGGTCATGCACTATTTCAGTTCATCTCTGGCAAAGGGAGTTTTGCTTCTTGAAAGCTTATGCCCTGGAGATCTTGCTGGTCTCAAAGGAGCTGCTGGTCCTGAATCCAGCGGTTTCAATTCCAGTTTTATTACCCCTTTGTTGTGATAGCCAGTTACAGTTAAACCGATAACCAGACTTGGCCGAATTTAACTTTGTTTGTTTTTACATGAAAGAGTTCTCAAATGTTTGGCCTCCCCGCCAAACATGCACAGTCTGAAGTGATATAATCCAGATAAATCTCCTGAGGTGTGTCCTGTCTTCTAGGCACTTGTTCTCAGGGACTTCAGAGGGCTGTGACTTCAGTGGAATGTCATTATTAAACAGATTACAGATTATTTTCTTTAGTGCTCACCGTCTTTCATTACAGCTGGTGTTCCGAGGTTCAAACAATGCCGTAGGAATTCATTTGCATACCATAAACTTTGGAGTAGTTCCCCAACCTGAAATGCGCAATCATTCCAGAACAAAAGACCAGCTGTTGACTGTGCCCGTCCTCCGTCTGCAGAGCCCAAAAGGATTTCAGCTACCCAATGAACTGGGCTATTGATTTGTTAAAGCGGACTATGGCCCTGTTCACACGGACGATTTGCCGCGGGAGAGCGACGATTGCATAGCGGATTATCCAGGCGCGATCACACCACAACATTTGGGAAGTGGAGCGCACCCATGGCAAACCCGTGGTGTACTGCCGAAAATGCATGATTAAAAACTACCTGCTCGAAGGTACTAGCAACCAGTTTGCCACGGGCTGTCTCCGGAGTCCCTCGGTGTGATCGCGCCGGCCGCGGCTTTTCCCTCCGGCCCCTCGTTGATGCGCAGGTGCAGAGGGAAGGAACCGTGGCGTGCTGCCAATGCGTGGGATCGCGTTATGGCGGCTCTAATTGCTGCGGCGCAAACATCCCCGCTCCCCTCCCCGCGTTATCCGGCCCGTGTGACCGGGGCCGATGAAACCTAACTGGTAAGGTTTATTTGATGCCTTTTACTGCATTGTCTTCTGTTGGAGAAAATCAAGCAAACAGACTTGTCATACAGACGAGCTACAAAATCATTATCTTACAACTAGATCTCATGGTATGTCCTCACCACCAATTTCCCAGAACTGTGGAAGCTTTAGAGGAGAGGGTGGACTAGGAGGTGCTAGAAGAGAGTGGGGTGGGGCTGCTGGGCCTTCTCAGGGAACACCAGTGGGCACGCGGGCAGGGGAGGCCCGGCCCACCACCCACCCCAAACAGCACACGCACAAGCCTGAGGCATGAAAGGGGCCTGTGGGACTTGCTCGTCGTGGTGATGACAGGAGCAATGCTCAAATTCCTCAAGGTGAAGATGGAGCCCAGGACATCCAGACAACGGAAGGGGAAAGGAACTGAATCCCCCCCCCCCCCCACCACTCTGCCTCCCCAGGACACACAGCGGCCCCGCCCGGCCCCACTGTCCAAGGCTGCGCCTGATGGGAAATTGCCCCGCCCCCATTCCGCCTCAGAGCGCTGGCTTCTCCCTTGCCTCCTGGTTGGCCTGACTGAGCGACACTCTTTTTAAATAATCCCCCCCCCCCGGATTAAGAAGAGAAGAGAAGAAGAAGAGACTGGATTTATACCCCATGGCCCTTCACTACCCAAAGGTGTCTCAGAGCGGCTTACAAACTCCTTTCCCTTCCCCTCCCTACAACACACACCCTGTGAGGCAGGTGGGGCCGAGAGAGCTCTGGCAGAAACTGCTCTTTTTTCAAGGACAGCTCTTATCAGAACTACGGCTTGCCCGAGGTCATCCGGCCAGGTGCAAGTGGAGGAGTGGGGAATCAAACCCGGTTCTCCCAGATTAGAAATTGGATTTATACCCCATGGCCCTTCACTACCCAAAGGTGTCTCAGAGCGGCTTACAAACTCCTTCCCCTTCCCCTCCCCACAACAGACACCCTGGGAGGTCGGTGGGGCTGAGAGAGCTCTGGCAGAAACTGCTC
>NW_015163133.1:473268-476083 GCF_001447785.1 Gekko japonicus
CACTCCCGCCGGCCTTGCAGGTCCACCGCCGGGCCCCTCATGGGGCTCGGCAGTGGAGCTGCAAGGCCGGCAGCGGCGGCCGGGACCGTTGGGGGCGGGGTGTGTGGCCTTATGACACACTTCCGGTGATGTCAGGGGGTGTGGCATATGCTAATGAGTTATGTTAATGAGTCCCCCTAGCTCTTTTTCTACGAAATGACCCCTGGATGCAACGAACATGAAGTTAAGCAAACTTCAGAGGACAACAGAAGACAGGAAGGCCTGGCGTGATCTGGTCCATGGGGTCGCGAAGAGTCTGACTCGACTGTGCGACTGAACAACAACAACTGAAAAAGACTCCTATGAAATATTTTCTTGTTTAGAATGAGTGAAGTGCTTTCTAGAGATAAGGTTTTACTCATTCAAAATAAGTAGCATAAAGCATTAGATAATGATAATTCTTCTGTATGCTGTGGATGTATACAAGACACCTTTCAAGGACATCCTTATTACCAAATGTAACTGTGGACAAAATGAGTCAAGGTGGTAGAAGGCATATGATGGTGTAATGCATTACTGAAGAGCTCAAGGGGTTGGATCCAACCAGATCTTCTGCTGATGAAAAGGGAGGGAGGTCACCTTAGAACCACCCAAATCCTTGGTGGTCCTAGCAAGTGCCGTCTACCCATACCTGACTGACAGATAACCCACAGAGAGCTTTCAGGGCAAGAGGTGTGCAGAGGTGGTCTGCCCATCCCTGCCTCTGCATGGCAACTCTGGCCTTCCTTGGTGGTTTCCCATCTGAGGGTTCACCAGCACGGACCCTGCTTAGCTGCTCAGATCCGCTGAGCTCAGGCTAGCCTGGCCGATCCTTTGCAAAAACCCTTGTAAACTGCCGACGACCCAGCCACTCTTCAACTGCAATGGTATTTCCATTGATTTATTGACAAAAGCCCAAAATACAGAATTTCAGGTTACATACAAAAAATCAAGGCCAGTTCCAGAGTAAGGATTACTTCTACCCTCTCGTACTTCTTGGGCACAATTAACACAGGCAGAAAAACAGAACCTGCTTGCAACTCAACTGACTGCATTCTATTACACAACACATTTTTCCCTGGGTATGTCCCCACATCAGCAGATCTGTCCGGGGAGTCTGTTCTTCCCAGGTGTGCGAAGGCCCGATTCAGATCACAACCACAGCCTGCGGGGACAAGGGACAAGCCCTTCCCCATTTTCCCAACCTGAAACTGACTGCTTGCCCCACCGGGGAAACCTATGTGCACCCCATCAATACACATCAAGCCCCAAACACCCCCAGACCGTTTTAGGTTGGGAAAAATGGTTCGGAGGGGGGGTTGTCCCAGTCCCCACGGTCTTGATTCAGATCAGGCCTAAGAAGCAGAGACACCCAGAATATGTCTGCCCACCCAACCTGGGACATAGGTTTCCCTTGCTTGAAAGCTAGTTGAATCTGACTCTCCATTTCCAAGACAAAGAGCCAGCGCTGTCCAAAGACGTTTCCGTGGTCATGTGGCCAGCATGACTAAACGCTGAAGCGCACAGAACGCTGTTCCCTTCCCACCAAAGTGGGACCTGTTTATCTACTTGCGATTTCTTGCTTCCGAACTGCTAGGTTGGCAGGAGCTGGGGCCAGAGACGGGAGCTCACTCTGTCAGGCGGCACTCGGGTCTCGAACTGCCCAACTACAGATCTGCCCGTCTGCGGCTCGGCGTCTTAACCCGAGCCAGGCAAAATTACCGTGGAGTCAGGCCCTCAAAGCAATGCAGATGTTTGGCTCTGAATGAAAGCGCTCTTTCCCCCTAGACTTGCCTTCTTACTGGAAGCCCCATCAGACTTGCTGCCATCAGGGACAAAAGGGATCCTGATATTGACAAAAGCTGCCCATCAACTCACCTCTCCCTGAGTCACCCACAAGCCACTGAGGTGCCACAAGCTCCTTCATATCTTCCTCTTCGGGCGCTTCATAATCAACTCCAGACAGAGACGTTTCTGCCCCATGGGCACTGAGGATCCTCAGGACAGGCACGTTTGGGTCCTGTGCCATCCCATTAAGTCCGGCAACCGGCTGGCACACTGCGGGAGAGAAGAGAACCAGTCAGGGTGGCCCAGCCGGCAGGGAGGTGTTTACCTGGCAATTACGCGAGGCAGGAACTGCACAGGCCCTCGTCGCCAGCCATGAGTCACCCCCGAAGCAGCTCTCAGCTTTCCTAAAGCAAACCGCCTTTATAGGACCTCAGGATTTCTGAAAAGGCTCTTCTGAAGAACGCGTGGACGTGCCTGTCCGGCAAAAGCAGGAGCAATCGATACCCCACAAACCCGGAGGCAGACTTGGAGACAACGCGTATTTTACCTGGAAGGAAGTATCTTTCCGACCAGCAGGACTGACTACTGACAATAGAAAGTGGCAGTCTGGCGAGACAACATTTCCCGGATTGCCAAAGTGTTGCTTTGTCCACTCAAGGGTGGCACACCGGACACACAAGCACATCTGGCCACCACCAGCCTCCTCTGGGGGGCACAGGGCAAAGAAGGGAGCTGCGTTTGGCTGCCTGGGCTTTGCCCAGAAATGCTGGACATCAACAAATCCCACGCAATTTGCCAACCGGTGTGTCGTGCCATTACACAAACGCTGTGGAACAGGGGAGGCGGGACAACTTGGACAGGACCCGTGGCCGGCCAGAGCGGTGCCCTTAGAATGTTGTTGCCGCAGCCACAGACTGGTGAGCTGGCTGCAGAACCGCCCGCCCCAGCCGCCATATCAGCACCGCCGGCCTCCCTTGCGGGGCTGTTGTGAGGATGCGGCTCATTGGAA
>NW_015163133.1:476907-479834 GCF_001447785.1 Gekko japonicus
CCTGCCCACTCCCTCCACCCTGCCAGGCCGGCTGCTAGACGCCTCCAGCATTGTGGCCCCACTTGGCAGTTGGGCAGCTCTTCCCTCGAGAGAAGAAGGGCCGCCTGGGGATCCTTTGGCCTTCATCTTGGCCCTCTTAGTCGAGGGGGGGGGACAGACGAGGACCTCGAGGGGGCGGCCCTCTCCCCGCCTCCATTGGAGCCTCACAGGTCAGGCTGGCCCAAGGTCACCCCACAAGCCTTCCTGGCAGAATGGACATCTGCACCAGCCTCTTCCCCATCCTTGGCCTGCGGCACCTGCTTGGCTTGGGGCCTGGCTGCTTGGAGGGCAGCCTCCCTGCCTCCTGCCCAGGTTGCCTGGCACAGCCCACCTTGCCAACCTGCCTCTGCACCCCTCTTTACAGAGATAAGGTGGGTGGAGACCAGCAGGGCCCTGGGGCCTACCTTACTGAAGAGTCCTTAGACTAACGCACTGATTCAGCTCTAAGACTTCATTGAAGGTTCAGAACAAGACAAGTTGCTCGGCTCGCAGGCCGCCTTACATGGGCACAGAAACCCACATCCCAAACACACCCCACTCCATATTGGCTATTTACAGTGGCCGAGAGTTCCATAGGCTCTCGGCCTGGAGCCTAGCCCCCCTATTGGTGCAGTCTAGGATCCGCAGGGTCCATTGTCCTTGACGGAGGAGTTGGCACGGAAGTCTCTCGGGGTGATCTGGGCTGATGATGGAGCAGGTACCGGTTCAGTGGGGACTGTGGTGGTGGCGGCCAGTAAAGGTTCCTCGGTCTCCGGGCCAACGGGGTCCTCCAGGTCCTCCGGCTCCAAGGGCAGCGTGCCACGACGCAGCTGGTCGATGTGACGGTGTCGAATGAGCCCGTCCTTGCTGGAGACCTCGTAGGAGCGGACCGGGCCCTTCACTCTCACCACTCTGGCTGGAATCCAGGGAGGGCCCTTGGCAAAGTTCTGAACATACACAGGGTCCTCCGGGAAGAACCCCCGTGCCGCTTCCGGCCACTCGATGTCAGGTTCCCATTCCGGGGTCCGGTCTGGATGTAGTCAGTCCAGTCTTCTTGTGAGGCGTACTTCAGGCGACAAGCCAAACATTTCTCCTTGCCCGGGTTTTTAACAGAGTATTCCATCTTTTTCGACGGTTTTATGCTCAATTTCTAGCCTGGAGGTGTTTTATGGATCCATTACTCTGCACCCAAAAAAAAGTTACGGCCACCGTTCAACATCTGGAAGCTCAGGCACCTTTACAGAGGGGACCAAGTCCACTCCTGTGGTCAGCAGCCTAATGATCACACACACACACACACACACACACACACACACACACAAGATCATTACAAATTTGTGTTGATCCACATGATCTGAACAGAGCAGGGGTGACACAAGGTTTCTCTAGGCCAGTGATGGCGAACCTTTTAGAGACCGAGTGCCCAAACTGCGACCCAAAACCCACTTATTGATCGCAAAGTGCCAACACGGCCATTTAACCTGAATCCTGAGGTTAACAACCCATACATTAAGATGATCCAAACAAAGTAAGGAAAGCAATGCCAAACGCTTTCATTTGCTTGAAATTATTTGGCAGAGAATTCGACGCTTCAATGATGGTCTGGGCCTGGCTGGGGCGATGGCACACGTGCCCACAGAGAGGGCTCTGAGGGCCACCTCTGGCACCCTTGCCATAGGTTCGCCACCACTGCTCTAGGCCCCCTGTTGTGGATGTAAGGAAGAGTCTAACATGTAGGTTGGACTTCAGGAAAGCAAATCTTGACAAACTTAAACTTATGCTGGGTAGAATCACATGGTCAGAAATACTTAAGGAGAAAGGAGTTCAAAAGGGATGGAAGTTTCTTAAAAGTGAAATACTGAAGGCACAATCAAAAACAATTCATATGAGTAGGAAAATGGGAGGAGCCTAAAGAACTCAAGGTGGCTCCATAAACAGCTTTCTAAAGACTTGAGAAGTAAAAAAGACTCATTCAGAAAGTGGAAGGATTATAACCAAGGATGAATATAAACAAATAACCAGTGCTTGTAGAGACAGAGTTAGGAAAGCTAAAGCTAGTGTTAGGAAAGCTAAATCTCAGTATGAGCTTAGGCTAGCGAGAGATGCTAAAAACAACAACAACAAAAGGTTTCTTATGTTCAAAGTAAGAAAAAGGACACGGTAGGCCCACTGCGGGGACAGGAAAATGAAATGGTAACAGGCGATGAAGAGAGGGCAGAACTGCTCAGTTCCTACTTTTCCTCCGTCTTCTCTGGTGAGGGAAAAATGGTGCTCAATATGGCAAAAACAGGGAGCTGCAGCTGAGGATTGGCATAGGGGTAATACATAAACACCTAGTTTCTTTAAATGAAACTAAGTCCTCGAGGCCAGATGAACTGCATGCAAGGGTACTAAAAAACTCATGGATGTAATTTTGAGCATCTGTTCATTATTCTTGGAGAATAGATGAGGTTCCAGTAGAATGGAGGCGGGCAAATGTTGTCCCCATCTTCAAGAAGGGGGAAAAGGAGGATCTGGGTAACTACTGACCCACCAGCTTGACGTCTATACCTGGGAAAGTTTTAGATTGAACATCAAACAGATAGTCCTCGAGCACTGAGAAAGGATGGCTGTAATTACTAAGAACCAGCATTATCTTTTTTTGAGAAAGTTACTACCTTGCTGGATCAGATTGGAGTTGCCAGGAGGGTCGCTCTCCTGGCCTTCCCTCTGTAGCCACGCATGCAGTAGTTTTGGGTGTAGTCGGCGTGGCCAACTCTGAAGCCAGCTGGAACGCCGTTCCTGTGCGTTCCTGCCCAAAAATAGCCCTGACTGCATCCAAGGGTACTAAAAGAACTGGTGGACTTCCGGTTTATGGTGACACGCTGGCGGACGTGTCTTCCGGACCTCCCGGCGATGTGATCTGCGCA
>NW_015163134.1:0-2161 GCF_001447785.1 Gekko japonicus
GGTGAGTCCGTGAGTGTGCCGCCATCAACAGGAAGTCCCATCCCTGCTTCTTTCTTGACAAAATAGATGGCAATGGTAACTTTGTAATTGTCTTTAGTATAGACAGGTGCTGCCACAAACAGGACAGGTTGGAAGACCTTTGTGAGTTACAGGGATGAGACTAGCTATAGCAGTGATGGCGAACCTTTTAGAGACCGAGTGCCCAAACTGCGACCCAAAACCCACTTATTTATTGCAAAGTGTCAACACGGCAATTTAACCTGAATACTGAGGTTTTACTTTAGAAAAAACAACTCATACATTAACTTAAGATGATCCAAACAAAGTAAGGAAAGCAATCCCAAATGCTTTCATTTACTTAAAATTATTTGGCAGAGAATTCGACAGCTTAATGATGGTCTGGGCCTAGCTGGGGCGATGGCACGTGTGCCCACAGAGAGGGCTCTGAGTGCCACCTCTGGCACCCGTGCATAGGTTCGCCACCACTGAGCTATAATATAGTTAGCAGATCGGCTCAAGAGGTTGTGTCTATAAGGGACAGTATTACAGAATATTGTAATGTAGAACCTTCTTTTTACTGAAATGCAGTCTTCTACTTTTATAACCCTCTCTTTACTATGGCATGCCAAACTTTATAAAGTTTTGGGGCCTTACTACACAGTTCTTTGCCTACATTAGGGGTCCTTGACGTGATGCCTGTGGATGCCACGCTGCCACCAACACCTTTCTATTGGAAGAGGCGGCCTAGGCACTGTCCAAAGCCTCAGCCTGGGGGGGGACGGGTTTGCAAACAAGCCAGTGAGTTAGACAGGCAAACTGTGGGTTTTCATCTTGTCTACTCTCCTGCCACTGTTCTTCGAAGCAGACTGATAGAGGGAAATTGCCTTCCTTCTGTTCTCCTCTCACATTCCTCTCTTCTCTCAAACACATCCACGATGGAGGCTGGATGCCTCTCTGCATTCAGACCCATCCAAGGTACTTTAGGTTAGTTCTGTCTCTATCTCTTGAGCTTCACTATCTAGAATGTAGTTCCTAAATAAAAGGACTAGTCTTGAAACTGAAAAAGCGGCTCTGTGTAACTTTGAAATTCTGCTAACACACTTGAAAACAAAGGGCTTCTACTGCAAGGAGCTGCAGTGGCTCAAGTGGTTAAGATGCTAAACTGCAGGCTGCGGAAGGTCAGTAGTTCAGCAGTTCGAGACCCGAGTTGCCGCATGATGGAGTGAGCTCCCATCTCTAGTTCCAGCTCCTGCCAACCTAGCAGTTCAAAAGCAAGAAATTGCAAGTAGATAAATAGGTACCACTTCAGTGGGAAGGTAACAGCGTTCCGTGCACCTTGGTGTTTAGTCATGCCAGCCACATGACCACAGAAACGTCTTCGGACAGCGCTGGCTCTTCGGCTTTGAAACGGAGATGAGCACCGCAACCCTAGAGTTGGACTTGACTGGCTTTCGAGCAAGGGAACCTTTACCTTTACCGCATGTAGCCAAGATGCACTCTGCTAAGTTGAGAAGGGATATTGGACTAACCAGTCACTCCCAACACTTTCTTGGTGCCCAGCAACTGTTGTTAGAAAGTGGGTGGGGGCAGGTCAGGTCAGGCATATTCCCAAAAGGGCTTCTGACTGGGCACTGGAGATCTGATTGGCTGGGCAGTTTAAAATATCGTTGTTTCAGGGGCAGCTGCCACCACAACATTGTTTTTATTTTCTCTCACTCCTCTTTTCCAGTGTATTTTTAAAATGACCCCCTTTCCCCCTGCACTTTGGCTTTCTCAGTGTATGTGGTTCTGCCCCCTGCACCCCCTTCGTGGTTGGCTCCACCTCCCATGGCAGCCATTTTGTGGTTGTGACCACCACCCTGTGTCAGGATTCCAAAGGTGCCCATGGGCCCAAAAAGATTGGGTACCCCTGGGCTATATTTACTTTTTTTTGTTGCCTTAAGTGTTTTTTGTTGTTGCTGTTTCTGTTTGCATTGATTCTCAGTATTTCAGTTTCAGCCTCACTGCATTGTGTTGTTCATTAGAGATATCGGCTGTTTAAATTGTTTTTATCATGTTTTGTAACCTGCCTTGAGTCTCAATGAGAACGGTGGTCTATTAATGAAGTTGTTGTTGTTGTTGTTGTTGTTGTTGTTGTTGTTGTTAATAATAATAATAATAA
>NW_015163134.1:2211-3340 GCF_001447785.1 Gekko japonicus
ATAATAATAATAATAATAATAATAATAATTTAAAAAAGGATAGAGTGTGACCACCATGGACACACTGCAACTTTACTCCTCTTAAATCCAGCACTGGAGGTGAGGGTCAAGGGGATATTTTGTCATGGATTTCTTTCATGAATTTAAATCTCACAAGGAAAAGGCTTCCTGCAGTGTGTTAATCCAACCACATACAAAACACCTGTTGAACATCACATGTGACCAACATCTGACTTTCTAAATCCATGAATACTCCATGCACTGTTGTTACATCATGTACCTGTCTATATGCAGCCTCTAAGTTTCCCCCTCCACATAGGAAGTAGTGGTGTAAAAACTTTCAGGTATGAAACGGCTCTGAGTGAAAGAGATAGAAGGGCTGGTCCCAAGGGCAGTGTACTTCATTCACCATTCTTTTACTCTCACAACAACCTTGTAAGGTAGGATAGGCTGAAAAAGTGTGACTGCCCCAAGGTTTACCTAGCAACGCTTCATAATAGAGGGATGATTTAAATATGGCTCTGTCAAATCCTAGTCCCAAACCCTAACTATCACCCCAGAGGGCCAGAGTCTTCCTCGGCCCCGCTGGTTCGTCTATAGCGGAGCAATGGCACTTAGTCTGGGCTGCTGGCAGAGGAGGTTATGCGCCACACGGGCCATGTTTGAGCCCGCGCCCCCAGTCCTAACCTCTCCTCTGTTCCAGGGGCGGAGAGAAACCCAGGCCGCCGAGCTCAATGGCTTCCACGCGCGGCCCTCCACCGGCTCCCCCCCCCCCCCCCCCCCCCGGCTTTGGGGGAAGCTGGGGGTGGGCAAGTGAGGCCCATCCATTACGCGCTCGGGCGTCTCCAGCTCTGCGGTGCTAATGGGCGGCCAACAAGGCGGAGCGCGGTCGCGGAGGGGGGCTGAGGGAGATACAAAGAAGGCCGCCTCAAAGGCCAGAGCCCCACAAAGGCGCCCGGGCCGCCACTTGGCGGGCGCACCTGCAGCCACGGGCCTAGTGCGGCGCGGCGAGCCCTTGGCGAGGAGCTGGTACCTGAGCAGCCCTCGGCGGGTAATGCGCCATAAAGAGCCTCTTCTTTTCAAGGCCATTCAAGCCGGGGTCGCCGTG
This sequence comes from Gekko japonicus, assembly GCF_001447785.1. Taxonomy (NCBI): domain Eukaryota; kingdom Metazoa; phylum Chordata; class Lepidosauria; order Squamata; family Gekkonidae; genus Gekko; species Gekko japonicus. The sequence goes on from NW_015163134.1 coordinate 3,320, forward strand.
TCTGGCGCGCCCTCCACCATC
>NW_015163134.1:3572-11253 GCF_001447785.1 Gekko japonicus
AGCGACCGGCGGGCGGGCGGGGGGGGGGGGAGGAGGAATCCAGGCTAACAGAGGGAAGGCCTGGGCATCTGCGGCCTCCTGAGCGCTTCAGCGTCTGGCCTGGGGGCTTCTGGGCGGCAAACGAGCCTTGTCCTCCGGCGAGCCCTTCTGGGCCGGGCCCAAGCAGCGTTTCTCGGGCGCGGGTTCCTTCCCCGCACCCAGGGCGGGCTCCAGCAGCTCGAGGTGTTTCTGCGAGGCTGCCTTATGGCGCAGATGCCAACCTCCCGGTGGGGCCTGGAGACCTCTGGAGCCAGCCACCCTTTTGCTGCCGCCACCACTGCCTCCCCCCCACCACTACCACCAATGGGGGGGAGGAGGGGGGAGGCACAACTTGGCACCCCATCCAGAGTCCGGAGCTCTAGGCGAATGCCTAGTTCACCTAGTAGGTGAGCCGGCCCTGCCACGCTAGAGGTGGAATTTGCCCCTAGGAGTCCAAGGCCACCACCCCGGCGCTCAGGGAGGTGAGGAAACTTCTCGCCCCTCCCCCGCACCCGTTGCAGCTGCCACTGCGCCATAACTTTGTAAAGAGCCCTTATCGAGGGCTGGGGGAGCCGGAATGACCTCTCGCGTGTGGGAAACCGACCGAGAAACCCTGGGAGGACAGAGGCCGGCAAGATCAACAGGATCGTAATGGGGAGTCCTTCCTCTCCCCTCGATCCCTTTAAAAACCCAACCGACGGGTTCCCAGGCTCTTCTCTGAACCCCAGCGTCCGTCCCGCCGGCACAGAGGCAAAGCGTCCGCCTTGGAGAGCGCTCGGGACAGGTTCCTTTTGCTCCCGTCGGCGCCTGTCTACTCGCTTTCCTGTACAGCACGGCGCGCCACCTGTCGGCGGTAGCGAGGCAGTGCGCCCTCCCTCACCTGAGCCCGTCTGGGGACTCTGGCCCTGTAGCTCTGTGAGCGCCGGCCTGAGCGGCATCATCTCCGTGTTTGCCTCGCGGGCGGCTTCTCTCTCTTTCTCTCTCTGGCAGCAAAGGGGCCTGTCCCCGCCCGCAGCGCCGCCCGTACCCGTGGCCGCCCGGGCTTTTCAGAAGTGAACAGCGGCAGGCAGGCCGCTCCAAGGGGGCGGAGGGGGGAGAGGGGGCGCTTTTCAAAAGGCAGCACCTGCAAGGGCTGCGGGTTGCGAGGGGCTGCGTCGGGGAGGGGGGCGAGCTCAAGCGGCGAGGGGCTCGTACCTGCGCGACCCTCTTGTGTCTCTCTCGCTGCGCCCGGCGGCTTGGGAAAGGAGGGAGGCGGAGGGAGGGAGCCGGGGCTTGCCAAGCTGCAAGCCGGGCTGGTCCATGGGAATCTGGCCACTTGTGCGCTCCGCAGCCGGGCGGGGGGCCGCGCTTCCTTCACAAAAAGAGACACAATTAAGCAAAATGCTCAATGCCCATTATAAATGATGGGCGATCGCTTCGCAGATTGCCTAGCAAATCAAATTATATATGGTTGCTCACGGGTGATTTCCAGGCGCTTTACAAGCCGAACAGGTATCTTTGTGCAGCGCGTTTGTCTCCGGCCCCGTCTCCTGCGTCGCCCCGGGATGCTCCAAGCAGGCCTTTTCTCTGGGAAGACAAAATCGCCCCCGGACGCGCAAGGCGGCTTGACAAGCGGCTCTTTCAGCCTTCACACCCCCTTTCCTCCCCACCTTTGTTCGCCACTGGGGTTCACGCGGGCGCGGAGGAGGGGGCGCGACGCGGCACTTTTCCAGGGTCCTCGTGAAAGTTTGGCCAGCGGCTGGGCTCCACCAGCCCGGAGGAGGCACCTGCTCCAAAGAGCGGAGGGCGCGCCCGCCTTTCCACCGCGGGACGGTGCTAAATGTGAGTGAGTGCACAATGAACGGGCCGGGGGAACGAAACACGTCCCCGTCGAAGGACAGGGAAGACCCCGGCGGCGGTCGAGGGCAACCGGGAAGGAGGCGGATCATGGCCCCAACGAGGAAAGCGACGGCCGCGGGGGAGAGGACGACGAGCTAGGCAGGTCCACGGCCGGGGGGAGACAAGAGAGGCTCGGAGGGCTCGGTGGGTGGGTCTCCCTCCCTGGAACGGTTCGTCGACCCACTTTCTTCCCTTCAGCTTGGCAGGGGCAAAGAAAGAAGCCCGCGTCCAGAGCGGGCAGGTAAGTAGGCGGGTGGCAGGTTCCCCCCCTTTGGCTCCCAGAGAGAGAGAAAGGAAGGAAAAGGCTGGGCCTCGGAGTGGGGGGGGGTCGGGGGGGACCTGGAAGAACGACCTGGTGGGAAGTGCTCAGGCTCCAACGCCTGTCCTGCCGTCTCCCTGACTGGAGAGGTGGTGGCTTTAGCACAATGGAGGCGCTTCACACAGCAACCTGCGGAACTCCTGGCTGCAGGATAATGCTATAGCCACTACCATAAATGTTTAACATTTTTAGAAGAACAAAAACGAAAAGATTAAACGGAACATTAGACGATGGGGGAAAGAGGTCTGTGGGAAAGAGGTCTGTGTCCATGACAGCCCGATCTTCCCTCCTTAAGGAGGGCAGCAGCTTACAACGTGGCTCCCTGCTCCTCCATTGTATCCTCACAACAACAGCCCTGTGAGGTAGGTTAGGAAGGGAGGGAGAGACGGAAACACTGGCTCAAGAGTGAGAATTTGGATCTGGCTCTCCCAGATTCCGGTGGGATGATGTGAGGGGATGCTCTCTCGTTGCAGCTCTTGGATGATGTGGCGCCCCCAAGAGCAACCTAGCAACTGGAGAGACACCGAATCCTTCACTGGGCAGAATCTCAATCCTCTCCCAACCACCTGCATAAGAGCCTGAGAGCCACTCGCAAGCTTCCCTGGCTGTCCAGAACGCCAGCTTGGTTCATGAGAAAGGCAAGGGTAGACTTAATGGGTACCCTTTGCATGAGGGATGGGAAACAGATGTTTGACTGGGTAACGCCTCTAAAGTGAAGTCCTCCAGTGGGCTCCGACAAGAGTCGACTGTTGACTAGGTGGGTTGCTGAAAATCCACACGGGCCGCTGCCTAGAGGGATCCGGGTTTGCCTCTGGGCTTGTGTTGTTCGTTTAGGCTTAACCCACTTCAGCCTGAGGCTCGTGATCTGGCCCGGGGCAAGTAACGTGGCCTCAGTTGCCCATCTGTAAAACCGGAGTGCTGCAATAGTGACGGCTATTGTAGACAATGCTCCCTCTAAGCTGTGGCGTTTTGTGAGCAAAAATTCTACTTTTTGAGCTACTGGCATTAAAGTTGTGAGCAAGCGATTTGGCTACTGCATAAATTAGTTTGCTCTGGAGCCATCCTTCCTGAGCTAAGACAAAAAACTGAGCCAGAAGCTAAAAAACTGTGAGCTAGCTCACACTAACTCATCTTAGAGGGAACACTGGTTGTGAGCAAGTGATTTGACTACTGCATAAATTAGTTTGCTCTGGAGCCATCCTTCCTGAGCTAAGACAAAAATGTGTGAGCCAGAGGCTAAAAAACTGCAAGCCAGCTCACAGTAACTCAGTTTAGAGGGTCAGGGAACACTGTTTGTAGACCCCATATTTGAAAGTCTGAATCTGTTAATCATCAGCCCAACACTTCATAGAAATATAAGTATTTCTTAATCTCAGGAATTCTGAGAAGATTTAGCCGTCCGCCCTAAAACAGGCAATGAGTGGCAGATCCAACTAGGACCCCCCCCCCCTGCCCTATACACCACAGTTTTCCCATCTCGCTCCAGTATCCAACCTGCATGAATGAGATCCCCAGAAATCCACGGAGTACATGAGTCAATCTCTGGACCTACAGGGGGGGGGGGCTCAAGAGGAGACTATAATCTGGAAGCTTGTTTGGTTGGGTTCTTGTGCGCTCTCCGGGGAAGGGGATTTTGAGAAGACCTGCTTGTCTCCTGCAAATTAAGGTTATGGGCTGAGGTGCAGTCTTTGAACCAATCAGATTCTATCCTGTTTGCTGAACACGTAATGTGTAGTTCCATCTGAACGGTTGTCTTGCTCAGGTGAAAGGCAAAGGTTGCCATTAGAAGAAGAAGGTGCTGTCGACTCACAGAGACCCCATTCACAGGGCGTTCCAGGCCAAATACGAGAAGAGTGTTGACATATACAGAGTGATGCTATTCAAGATGACAGCAGTCACTGAGATCTGTGTGATCTACTTTGACAGTTCTGAGGTCACATGACAGCCAATTGCATCAGCTTTCAAGGAGTCACTGTGACTCGGCATTTTGTATGTACTGTGCTGTGATTGGTTGTATACCTGTATATATTGAATGTAGTTGAGTTCACTACGACTGCCTATGTGGTTACTAGTGCCTGACGAAGCAGTTTGTCGGTCTAGGAGCCGAATGCTGAGTTCCTGTGGACTGTGTGTAAATATTGTGTAATAAACTGTAAATACTCTGCACCAAGGCAGGCGTGCTCTGCTTATTACGACTTCAAACACCGTCAAAGAGAGGGTTTGCTATTATCTTGCTCTACTTAGCAACCCCTGACTTCTTTGGTGAGATGCTGATTGTGGTCCACCCTGCCTAGGAACTCTGGCTGATATGGGACTATATTTGGGCTGCCTATTGTAAGGAAAGGTACAGTTTTTAGTTACCTCTCCCCCTTTAAAAATGAAAAAGCCATGAGAAAATATATAGAGAAATAAGATGGTTTTTTTTGTTTCTTCTTTTAACGGAAGGCTGTGTTGTCAAAGCCTGGGATTGCACTAAGTGCAGGGGTGGGCAGCACTGTTCCTACCTGCCAAATGATAAATGAATGTGTGAAGCCACCTGTGTCAATGAAGATAGCTTCAGAGGGCAGTATGTTGGTCTGCCATAAAACAGCTTTTTGGTTTCTAAGGCACTACTGGACTTGAATCCAAGTGTGCCAGTGGGACTCTGAAACAAATGTACTTGGGGGGTTATGGTACCAGTGAGGAGGAGCTGGTGCACATTCACATAGGGTCTTGTTCTTGCATGGTCTTGAGAGAGAAACCACAGCTGAGCTACTTTATGGGATCAGTAACCCTGAGAATAAGGACTGCCCAGATTGTGAGCCAAGCTGAAGGTCCTTTGGGGTGCAGTTTTAGGGAGCAACATGTGCCCACCCCCGGCCGTGAACCACACTATCCCCCTCATCTGGTGAGAGTGGAGAAGGAAGGAGGAATGCCTTCCTAAGGGCAGTGAGAATGCACACTATGTGCAGATGTTCGGGAGTGGTTACTGAGGGCTCTTCCAGTGTCATGTGAGTGGCAGCTTCCCTTTCTTCCTGCGTCTAAAAGAGATTCAGGCCAACAGGTGGAGGAGGAGACTCGATGGGGTGGGTGGGTTAGCCCTTTGCATTTGAGATGGCAAAAAGACTAACAGCACAGTCCTAAGGTAAGTTTGGTGTAGTGCTGGATGTCCTTGGGCAAGCCATAGTTCTGACAAGAACTGTCATTGAATGGGCAGTTCTCTCAGAGCTTTCTCAGCCCCTCCTAACCTCACAGAGTGTCTGTTGTGAGGAGGGGAAGGGAAAGGAGTTTGTAAGCTGCTCTGAGACTCCAAGTGAAGGGCAGGATATAAATCCAATCTCTTCTCTTCTTCTGAACTCATCAACTTCAATGGATTTGTGTGTGTGTGTGAAGGCCACATGACCACGGAAATGTCTTCAGACAGCGCTGGCTCTTCAGTTTGGAAATGGAGATGAGCACCGCCTCCTAGAGGAGCTTTTGGGGCTCAAGTGGTTAAGACGCTGAACTGCAGGCTGTGGAAGGTCAGTAGTTCAGCAGTTCAAGACCCGGGTGCCGCATGATGGAGTGAGCTCCCATCTCTAGTTCCAGCTCCTGCCAACCTAGCAGTTCGAAAGCAAGAAATTGCAAGTAGATAAATAGGTACCACTTCGGTGGAAAGGTAACAGCGTTCCGTGCGCCTTGGTGTTCAGTCATGCCGGCCACATGACCACGGAAATGTCTTCAGACAGCGCTGGCTCTTCGGCTTTGAAACGGAGATGAGCACCGCAACCCTAGAGTCGGATTCGACTGGCTTTCGAGCAAGGGAACCTTTACCTTTACCTTTTTACCGCCTCCTAGAGCCGGATTTGACTGGCTTTCAAGCAAGGGAAACCTTTACCTTTACTAAGTGCCATCAAGTCACTTCTGAATTGTGGTGACCCTATGAATTAGAGACCTCCAGACGTCCTGTTATTAACGGTCCTCCTCAGGTCTTGCAAACTGAGGGTGGTGGCTTCCTTTATCGAGGAAGACCACCCCATGTTGGCTCTTCCTCTTTTCCCACTGCCTTCGACTTTTCCTAGCATTATTAACTTGACTCTTGTATTCTCATAATGTGGCCAAAGCATGATCGCCTCAGTTTAGTTATTTTAGCTTCTGGGGAGAGTTCCAGCTTGATTTGGCCTAGAACCCATTTATTTGTCTTCTTGGCAGTCCACGGTATCCTTAATATTCTCCTCTAGCACCACATTTCAGATGAATCCATGGATTTAAGAAGGATGTGATTCAGCTTGGGGTGGCCCTCTACAGCTGCCCTGGTGCATTGTTGCACCTTGTACTGTTTGCTGGAAGGACAAAAACTGCAAAGCACTTTTCCCCCCCTATGTAGATTTCTAGTTCCTCCTCAGAGGGTTTAGGACCAATTAAAATTCACAGTAAACAAATATCCAATGTCATCAGAGGGGCTGTAGCTTAGTGGAAACGGCTCTGCTTTGCATGCAAAAGGTCCCAAGTTCAATCCTACCAGCATCTCCAGTTGAAAGTATCAGGTAGGAGGTGTTATGAAAGACCTCTGCCTGAGACCCTGGAGAGCTGTTGCCAGTCTGCATAGACAATACTGGCCATGATGGGCCAAGGGTCTGATTCCATATAAGGCAGCTTTGCGTGTTCAGAAAAGACATGCATGCTGCTGAAATAGCCTCATGCTCTGGAAGAAACTGGCCAAAAGAAAAATGCTCCAGGTAAGGCTTTCCTGATTCTCCACAGTGGTGCACTCCGTCAGATGTCTGGCCCAAGGCAGCTGGTTCTGGAAGGACACAGGTATTGCTGCTTTCAAAAACTAGGCGAGGCTGCTGTCGAGAATGAGAGTGGTTGGCACATGATCAGCCCTTCTCTCCTTTTCCTCCAGGACCATGTGTCAGCGAGCTGCCATCTTCTTGGGACAAGCCTCGTCCCTTTTCTCACCCCCTCCCCCCCTTCACTCATGTAGTTGTTATCCTTCTCATGCTGTGCTTCTGTAACTGCCAAGGTTCTCCAGCTGGTGCGAGGCGGTGTTGTGTCTTTATGCTTTGGCTTGTTTAGATTTCCTGTGTGAACTCAACAAGTGTTTATGGAACGGGCCGTTGCTGTTCTCAGGCCGCTTCGCGCCTTTCCTAATCTGTAACCGTACGAGGGAAATGAGCTCATTGGTTTAAACCTTGTTTGAAGTTGCTTTAATACACCTTCCCCTGACTCTTGTAGTTATTCCAAACAATCTCTGTATGTTCATGATCAACCAAGCTTTGGAAATAAATCTTACTTCTTTTGAACGTGGGTCTATTCTCCTGATTTGGGATCTAACATTTTGTTTGGAATCCTATTTCCCCCCTCACCCTGTTATGCCAACTTCTCCAGGAAATTCCTGGAGACCCAATCCAAGTTATCTACCAAGGAAGTTTGGGTGTTTGTGGCTGTGCGTAAGTTCTATACCAGTCTATACAGAGGTCGGATGGCGAATGAGACGCTCGCTAT
>NW_015163134.1:16298-20098 GCF_001447785.1 Gekko japonicus
ACGTATGCTTAATGCCAAACAACTGAGGTGGGCCGATTTTTTCGCGAAATTTTGTTTCACGCTGCACCATTTTCCCGGCTCCTCTAACTCTCTTGCTGACGCGTTGTCACGCCTCCCTCAGCATGACAGCCATCATGACGTTATCATTGACTCTGTCTTCACTCCCGAGCAGCTGGGCGGAGCCATGGTTACGTGCGCTCAAGCTCGGAAGCTTCCTCCGCCAGCCTCTTCTCCTGTTTCATCGCCCCCCTCCACTCTTGCGGGGGATTGGGGGAGTAAGTACCGTTCTGCTTTTTCGAGTGAGGATGAGGACATCGTGCAGGCTCTGACTAACTGTGTGCGCAATCCCGATGGATTTGTTTATTTTGACCACAGACTTTATGTGCCCATTTCTCTTCGCAGGGAGATTCTCAACTCTGCCCACGCTTCTAAGCTCTCTGGCCACTGGTGTTTCGTCAAGTCTCTTCAATTGCTCCGCAGACAATTCTGGTGGCCGCACATGCGCAAAGATCTTTTGGATTTTGTTCGTTCCTGTCAAACGTGCGCACTTTCCAAGCCAAAGGCAGGGAAACCTGCAGGGCTCTTACATCCCCCGCCCACCCCTTCTCGACCTTGGGAAGTGGTTTCAATGGATTTCATAACTGACTTGCCCCCCAGCAAAGGGAAAACTGTTATTTGGGTCGTTGTGGACTTATTCTCAAAACATGCTCATTTTGTACCGTTCCCATCATTACCTACTGCTCAAGCCTTAGCCAAGGCTTTCCTCCTACATGTCGTGCGCCTCCATCTTTTACCTTCCAAGGTGATTTCAGATAGGTGTACACAATTTGTTTCTAAATTTTGGAAGGAGTTGATGTCTTTGATGGGGGTGGAACAAGGTTTAAGCAGCGCTTACCATCCAGAGACTGATGGCCAAACAGAACGGGTTAATCAGACACTTGAACAATACCTACGCTGTTTCACTAACTACCAACAATCAGATTGGTGTGAATTGTTACCTTTGGCTGAATATTGTTATAATAACACTGTTCACAACTCTCTCGGCATGTCTCCCTTTAAGGCAGGGTTGGGTTATGATAGTCCCCCCCTCCCCTTCTTGGTGGGGGAAGATCCTATCCAGACTTCTGATGCGGGATCCTGGTGCCAATCTTTGAGGGAGGCATGGCCTATCTTGTGCAGCACATTAAACTCCGCTAAAAATAAATACAAAGCCCAAGCCGACAAACATAGGGCTAAAGAATGGGTTGTGCAACCTGGTAACTATGTATATGTATCTACAAAGAACATCAAACTGCTGCGTCCTGGTAAAAAACTTGGGTGGAAATATATTGGTCCTTTCAAAGTCCGCAGGGTTTTGAATGATGTTGCTGTTGATGTTGAATTGCCTAAAAACCTTCAAGCATTGCATTCTGTGTTCCACTTCAGTCTCTTGAAAAAAGATACTGGCCAATCTAAATGGCGGGATACTCATGTTCAACCCCCTCCTATCATCGTTGAGGGTCAGGAACACTTTGAGATTTCTGGTATTTTGGACTCCAAACTTAAACGTGGTAAACTGTGGTATCTTGTGGAATGGGTTGATTTCGGTCCCCAGCACCGCGAATGGGTGGAAGTAGGGGATATTCGGGCCCCTTATCACGTTCGAGCATTTCACAAGCAATTCCCGGGCAAACCGGGAGGCCTCCCGGGGAAACCGGGAGATCTCCCGCCGGGGCCGGGAGGTGGTGGGTAAGTTGTTTTTTCAGGTGGGCAGTATGTCAGCGAGCTGCCATCTTCTTGGGACAAGCCTCGTCCCTTTTCTCACCCCCTCCTCCCTTCACTCATGTAGTTGTTATCCTTCTCATGCTGTGCTTCTGTAACTGCCAAGGTTCTCCAGCTGGTGCGAGGCGGTGTTGTGTCTTTATGCTTTGGCTTGTTTAGATTTCCTGTGTGAACTCAACAAGTGTTTATGGAACGGGCCGTTGCTGTTCTCAGGCCGCTTCGCGCCTTTCCTAATCTGTAACCGTACGAGGGAAATGAGCTCATTGGTTTAAACCTTGTTTGAAGTTGCTTTGATACACCTTCCCCTGACTCTTGTAGTTATTCCAAACAATCTCTGTATGTTCATGATCAACCAAGCTTTGGAAATAAATCTTACTTCTTTTGAACGTGGGTCTATTCTCCTGATTTGGGATCTAACACCATGGAGCAAGGCAGGCCAGAAAGCCTCCCCAGCTTCTCTGCCTGTTCTGGTCACTAGGGCAAAAAAAAGCCTGTCATTTCTTTGAGATTTCGGAGCCCTGCTGGATTGGACCAAAGGCTCACCTAGTCCAGCACTCTGTTCACACAGTGGCCAACCAGCTGACTCTAGGAAGCCAACAAGTAGGATGACTGCAACAGCACCCACCCGCCCAGGCTCCTCAGCACCTGCTTTAAAGAGGCCTACTGCCTCTTGGACTGGGAGGAGTAGATCTCCATCATGACTAATAGCCCCTGACAGCCCCGTCCTCCATGGATTTCTTCACTCCCCTTTTAAAGCCTTCAAAGTTGGGGGCTGTTCCTGCTCTGAGGCTAGCTGGAAGGTGAACCCCCGATGCAAGTGAGTGACCAACGCCCATCTACTAGACTCAAATCATTTTGCTGGCTCCTCATGCATTCAAAAGATCAATAACTTATGATCTAGATGCTGAATGAATGACATCTTTAGTGATAAGAGTCCATGTGTATGGCTTTGATGAAAAGAGATGATTCTGTGCATCTCGTCACCGCTAGTGTGCATCTCTAACAAAGGAGAAGAAGGAGATTGGATTTATACCCCGCCCTTCACTTTCCAAAGGAGTCTCCAAGCAGCTTACAATCTCCTTCCCCTCCCCACAACAGACACCCTGTGAGGCAAGTGGGGCTGAGAGAGCTCTTTCGAGAACTGCCCTTGAGAGAACAGCTCTGAAAGAATTTGTGACTGACCCAAGGTCACACCAGCAGCTGCATGTGGAGGAGTGGGGAATCAAACTCAGTTCTCCCAGATTAGATTCTGCGCTCCTAACCACTGCACCAAAGGCTAGTAAAATGGTTTGGCAGGCTCTCTAGCTACCAGAAGGTTACCTAGGTATAACCAATAAGGAAAGGCTATCTCAAAACATCTGACCCAAGGGGATAATAAACAATGATTCCCTAAGGGGTTAATAAACTATGGTTACCATCATGCATTACTTTATAGGTAAAGGACTTATTTTCTTGCACGAATGTAAAACGGCTTACGATGCTTTACTATACCCTGCTGGGGCAGCACAGGGGCCATCACCACATCCTGTGGCAACAGGTTCCACAGTTTAACCATGTGCTATTTAGTGGTTGTTGCCAGGCAGTTAGTCCAAAACATGGTCCCTTATTTGATGGGTGATCTGTGAAACGGTTTCATGATACTTCTGAAAATGTCCTTCAAGACTAATCCATGGCTTAATTCAGCTAAAGGACTAGAGCCAATTTTTGTGTTATTCATATTTGCATTCCATCTTTCCTGTAAAAAAAGAAAAAAGAACCAAATGCAAGGGGCATCCTACATTTTGTTCCATCCACTGCTGACTAGGCCAAGCCTTGCTTGGAGATTGCCCATTTGAGGGGAATTTCAGTATTTCAGTCAGGGGTCATTTCATAGAAAAAGAGCTAGGGGAACTCATTAGCATAACTCATTAGCATATGCCACACCCCCTGACATCACCAGAAGTGTGTCATAAGGCCACACCCCCCGCCCCCGATGGTCCCGGCCGCCGCCGGCCTTGCAGCTCCATTGCCGAGCCCCTGCAAGGCCGGTGGGAGTCCAA
>NW_015163134.1:20240-26631 GCF_001447785.1 Gekko japonicus
CTCCGGGTGGAACTGCGTTCCCCCGCGTCCCCCCCCGAAATGACCTCTGATTTCAGTGTCCAAAGGTTTCAGTGTCCAAAGTAACTAATGATGAATCTCAAATATTCCATTCTTCAACAAGGTGACTGAGCAGGTGGTGGCTGGACAACTTCAAGCTAGGGTTGCCAGCTCTGGGTTGGAAAATACCTGGAGACTTTGGGGGTGGATCCAGGAGAGGGCGGGGTCTGGGGAGGGGAGGGGCCTCAGCGTGGGACAATGCCATAGAGTCCACCCTCCAAAGCAGCTATTTTCTCCAGGGGAGCTGATCTCTGTCAGCTGGAGATCAGTTGTGAAAGTGGGAGATCTCCAGGCCCCACCTGGAGGCTGGCAACCCTACTTCAAGCATTCCTAGATGAAAGGGATTGGTTAGATCCTTTCCTATCTGGCTTTAGGCCTGGTTACTGGACTGATACAGCCTTGGTTGCCCTGGTAGATGACCTGCACTGAGAGATGAACAAAGGGAGTGTGCATTGATTCTCCTGGACCTCTCACCAGCTTTTGATATTATTGATCATGGTACCTATCCTTCTCAGCTACCTTTCCTGTCTGGGGCTGGGAGCTGCTGTTTTTCAGTAGTTCCAGTCCTGCCTGGTGGGTAGGTTTTAGGAGTTGGGTCTGGGGGGGGGGGACCCACTGCTCAGTCCCATGGCTTTTGACCTGTGGGTGTAGCCCAGAGGCACTGCCTTACTTGTGGGTAGTCCTAAATAGCAGTGTACTCCACTTCTAACCTGAACCAGAGACCCACAAAGTCAGGCCAATGAAGGCACTCCTGACTTGAAACATAGCAAGCCAAAGCTCTGGAAAAAGGGTTTCCATTTTCAGGTGGTACAAGGCAGCCCTCCAAATCAATCCCTCCCCCTCCACCCAGCAAAGGTATGCATATGAAACAATGAGTTCCACCAGGTAAAGTATCTACATTTCTAAAGGCTATTCAGGGGCTACCTGGCAAATAGCCCTTCCATCTCCAGAACTTCACCTAGCCCTTTTATGTGCATCTATGTCTATGTGAGAAGCCTTTGTTTCCACAACTGTCTTTCCTGCTCCATCTCTCAGGATACTGAGATAGTCATACATTCAAATGTTCAGCAATCCTTCCAGATGCGAATCATGGACCTATCTCCCACCTTTTGTCTAAACCTGGGAACCTATTCAATCTGCCCTGGCAGAACCATTAGTGGTCATCAAACCCTCAGTACAGCCACCCAGCACCTGGCCAATCCTATCAATGCTATTGTGAATCCAGACTCTGTCCCCTGAAACATCATTGGTCACACCTAGGTCTGGCTCCTCATGATGCCACACCTCCTGGGACCCCTAATTTGTCCAGGTAATCTTTCGTCTTCACCTGAGACAAGCCCCTTAAGACCTCCTATTGGTCTGCATTGTATTACATGCCTATATCCATCCACACTCATGGCCATCAAGATGTGCACTCAGGACGGCAACCAAATTTTGAGTACACCCCCAGAGTCTCTTCTTTGGGCCTTCCAATAGCGCATAATGCTGGTCGTTGGTGCTATTCTCTTCAAGGACCTCTGCATGTCTGGACAGGTAGTATTACCCCATAACTGATGCCTCTATTCTCTATCAATCACCTCTGCTTTCTTAGTTCTGTATTGCTTGCTCTTGCTTGAATGCTTAGTATGCTTGTAATTAGGGAAACTTTTCAATAAAACCTGTTTAATTTACTTTTCAAATCTGGAGTCTTCCTACTGTACTGGACCTTGGTATAAACTGGTGTGCGGTCCCTGATACCCGTCTGGCCTCCCTTGCTAATTTCCCCAACAACGAGGCAGGCCATTGGCGGTAACAAGGGGTTGCACAAAAGTTGTCCTTTATGCTTTTCAACATCCACGTGACACTTCTGGGTGAGTTAACATAACATAAGAACATAAGAGAAGCCAATGTTGGATCAGGCCAATGGCCCATCCAGTTTAACACTCTGTTACACAGTGGCCAAAAATACCAGGTGCCATCAGGAGGTCCAGCAGTGGGGCCAGGACACTAGAAGCCCTCCCACTGTTGCCCCCCCAAGCACCAAGAATACAGAGCATCACTTGCCCCAGCCTGAGAGTTCCTATCTATACCTTGTGGCTAATAGCCACTGATGGACTTCTGCTCCATATGCTTATTTAATTCCCCTTGAAGCTGTCCATGCTTGTAGCCGCTGCCACCTGGAGATCTGGGCTGGGTTGTCACCAAAATGTGGATGACACTCAGCTTGAACTCATGCTTCTGGCCAATCACAGGGAGGCTGTAGAAACCCTTAACTGGTGTTGCCTGGAGGCAGTTTTAGAGTGGATGGTGGCTATTAAACTGAAGTTTAATCCCGACATGATGGAAAGTAAGCAAAAGTTTTGACCTGGGACTTAAAGCATCACCTGTTCTGGATGGGGTTGCACTCCCCTTGAAGGAACAAGACTGTAGTTTGAGGGAGCTCTTGGACCCAGGCCTTTTACCAACTTCGACTGGTTATATTTAGATTAGATTACTGCAATGCACTCTATGTGGGCCTGCCCTTCAAAAGTGTTCAGAAACTTCAGATGCAGTAGAATGCTGCAGCCAGGATGTTGACTGGCATGGGTCATAGGGACCATACAACTCCAGTCTTGGTCCATGTGCACTGGCACTCAACCTGTTTCCAGGCACCATTCAAGGTGGTGGTGTCGACCTTTAAGGCCCTCTGGTTTGGGACCAACATACCCAAAGGACTGCCTGCTCCTGTATGAATCTACTTGACCACTATGGTCATCTTCGGAGGCCCTGCTTTGCGTGTCCGTGTCTTCTGAGAATAGGCAGGTGGCAACCTGAGAGAGAGGGGCTTCTGAGTGATGGCACCACAACTCTGGCACTCTCTCTCCAGGAAGTCTTGCCTGTCCCCTTCTGTTACCATCTGCCACCAGTGGGTGAAGACTTTTCTGTTTTGTTTGGCATCCCCTCAGTGATCCCTCCTTATTGCCCTATATTTTAATTGCTGTGCTTATGGTTTTGTGTGTATGTTTTAGCTTTGGTTTAATTGTTTTAGGGATGTGTTTTTGTTTGGTTTTCGTGGGTTTTTATGAGATGTTTTTATTACGTATGCATAGGGTTGCCAAGTCCTCGCTGTATGTAGAGCGGGGGACTGCGTGCCACAACCACATCATCTGGAAGCGACGCAACCACGCCGGGCACGCTGGGGGCGGGTCCACAATCATCCAAGGGAAAACCATAGAGTTTTCCCTTGGATGACTGCGGCCCCGTCCCCAACGCGACTGCGTCACTTCCAGGTGACATGCTGATGCCGGGCACATTGCGTGCTTTGGGGGTGGGGTTCCCCCCGAGGCCTGATCCACTGGCAGCGGGTAACGGGCCTCTCGGGCGGGGGTTTCCCCGCCCCCCGGGGGGACTTGGCAAGCCTACGTATGCATTTGATTCTGTTAACCACCTTGGTAGCCCTGTTGAGGGCAGAAAGGCAGGTACAAGTAAATAAAGATACTGCACTGCTTGTGATGTGTCTTGTTCATTTATTGGAAATGGCACACACACACACACTCATCCTGTGTCACACTGCATGCTGTTTTTAACTCCCCCCCCCCTCAAAAAGTTACAGGGGATGCTGTACATGTGCTGAGGGAATAGGCTACTGCCCAAGGTAGAGCAGAACAGGACAGAGAGGTAGAAAAGGTCCTATATGGTGTACGAATAAAGAGCAGTGCCAACCCACGGCCAACAGGATTAAACCAGACATTTTAGTCTGTTTGCCTGACTGCCTAAGTCTCTGAGTTGGTGATCTGTCACACAGAGTCCACTAAATGAAGCAGGCCACTTATTGTCAGCAGCTAGCTAATGGGAACACATCTTGCTTACTTTAAAACTGGTACATTGACTACCAGTCTGTTTCCAAGCCCTAGTATGACGTATAGAACCTTTCATGGTTTAAGGCTCACACACTGGAAGGACCATCTTTCCCGGCATGTTCCTATGGGCCAACTACAGCATTCAGGTTGCCACCTACTGGTTGTTCCCCTGCTTAAACTAGTCAGTGTTTTTGATATAGCAGCTTCCCACCCTGGGAGGGAAAGTGGCATAGTATAGCCTGATCTCCTCTGATCTTGCAAGCTAAGCAGGGTCAGAACTTGGATGGGCGACTGCCTGGGAATTCTCTGCAAGGGAAGGCAATAGCAACCTACCTCTGCTTCTCACTTGCCTTGAAAGCCCCTTCCTGAGTTCACCATAAGTTGGTTGCGACTTAAGGGTACTTAACTATGTACATAGTTCCCACTCTATGAAACAGGATCCTTGAGTGTCTTTGTTTGCTAGGGCTTAAAAACAAAGTAGACTGCAGGGGATTTCTTGGGAAGGTGGTTAATTAAGGTTTTATTGTACTGGTAAACTTTAAAATTTGGGATTGTAAGCTACCTTGAGCCACAAGTGACAGGGTGTGTGTGTAAATATTTTAACAAATAAAATAATAAGAGCAGCTTTTCTGCCCGTTATTTTTGGTGTTCTTTGCAGTAGTGGTCATCTTGCCACATAAGTAGGGCTGGCTAAATAATACTGTAGTATATTCTCTACCAACATGGGGAACGAAATCCTATGGCTGGCAGAATTATCCTGTGCCACCTGTCTCTGATTAACAGGATGAGTGGCACAGCGGCAGGATTTAATGCTTGTTTGTTCTCCTTTGTCCTCTCATGTTGTTGTTTGGGTGGGGTTGCACCTGTTCCTGAGGACTGTGTGGCATCAGTAGCAAGGGCAAGCCTTCTGAGCTGGCATATGAAGACTTAGGGAACGGGAGTGAATCCAGTGCCCTCCTGGTATGGTGCCAATGTGCATCTCCAATGCTGTGCTGGTCTATACAGCTTGTGTCCTAATTTATTGCCCTTCTGCTGGGTATTTCTCACACTGCGTTTTCCTTTCCTTTTGGAACAATGCCATGGCTGCCTGGCACCGTTAAGTCAGATGGCTGGCATGTTTCTGTCTGGTACACAATGAGAAGTTGTTGTTGGATAAATCTCATCAACACATCCTAGGATGAAGAACCACCAGTGCAGATTTGGGCTTACTTTCAAACCCAAACTAGCGGAAATATTGAAAAGATTAGCAAGTGGACTTTTCCGGTAGCTTTAGATGAAACGTTTGGGCTTCAGATGGAACGTTTGATCCAAAATTGGAACTGTTCCAAGGACTGGCACAGATTCATATTTTTTTTTAGTGAGAACTGGGACAGACCAATAATTTGCTGATTCAGTTCTAAATGCTCTGATGTAGAAGAGTCACATGTCATCATAAGATCAGCTGTGCCACAAGGAGGCCTGTCCACCTGGCCCAACACTGGCACGTCCCAGGTGGTTAAACAGCAGTGGAACTATCTTCACTATTTGGTTGATAATTTGGATTTCAGATGTTGTACATTGGAGCACAAGAGGTGCCCTGCTGGATTGCATCTGTGGTCTATCTAGTCCGGGATCCTGTTTCTCACAGTGACCAATCAGTTGACCCAAATGGCCAACGAACAGGGTGTAAAGGCCGAGGCCTCTCCTTGATGTTTACTGCTCACTGGATATGGAGGTTCCCTTTAGTCATTATGGCCCACAGTCATTGAGAGGCCTCTGCTCCATGAATCTGTCTAATCTCCTTTTAAATTCGTCACCATCCTACCTCATAGCATTCTTGTGAGGATAAAATGGTGGGGACTGTACATGCTACCGTGAGCACTTTGAATGAAGAGAGGGATTAAAAATCAAGTAGATAAGACCATTGGTATCTTTAAGAGACCCCACCCCTCCAGTTTATACCACTGAAGGTACCTCATCTATACCCAGCGAAGAGCTCTGTCAAGCACAGAAGTTTTTCTGTCAAGCATCCAGTACAGTAGAGGGCATTATTTTGGCCCAGATTTTTATTTATTTATTTATTTATTTATTTATTTATTTATTTATTTATTTATTTACATTCTCAGAAGTTTTTCTGTCAAGCATCCAGTACAGTAGAGGGCATTATTTTGGCCCAGATTTTTATTTATTTATTTATTTATTTATTTATTTATTTATTTATTTATTTATTTACATTCTGGAACCAGCACTCCTGGGACCATATTCTTTAGCCCACTGTAACAAACGTTCTCAGAATGAAAACCTTTTAAAAAACCAAGTCTCTGTGGGGCTAAACTGGTTCTTTGGTGCCATCTTGTGTGCTAAAATGGAATTAATGCCGCAGAAGGACAGATCTAAGCAGCAAATTTTTACATTTTCACAAAGTAAACCACCTTGCCTGGATATCTCAGACTAAGGTGACCTGACCCACCATTTACAAGGTTTTGCTCTTCTTGTCCACATCGGGGGGCGGGGGGGGGGGGCGGCTACTGGTGCTA
>NW_015163134.1:26675-46266 GCF_001447785.1 Gekko japonicus
GCGGGGGGGGGGGCGGCTAGGTCTGCTCATGCAGCCACATGAAGTGATAAAACCCTGAGGGGGAAAAGCAGGCAGCACCACTTCATGGTGTAAGCAGGAGGCTCATCGTAAGCAGTATGGGAGGTGATGGATATGAACCCAGAGCTCCCCAGTGTGCTATTCCAACCACTATCTTGTAACAGCTCTGCCATAATGAACAAGTCAACACACATGGACTTGTTCCTTCCTCCTCTTTCTTCCTGGCAATCCAGCTTGCCAGACATTCCCTGAGGTTGCCACCCTCTCAAGCTGGCAGTATAGCCACCCAGCTAACAAGGCCTCCTTGGCTGAGCTATAACTGTGATGCCACAGAAGCCATCACCCATCATTTCCTTACTAGACCAGCAAGATTAGGGGCATCTCCACCCATTTTTGCCATGAAGATGCTGAGACTGGTATCAAGGCAGAGGTGACACCAAAGAACTGGCGAAAACCCAACCCAAAAATGGAATTGGATACCTAAAAGGTTGAGGTTACAAGCATACATAAACAATTAAAGAGATTATATATTTAATAATACTTTAAAAGTTCATGAAAACTGAAATGGGATTTTGAAGCTATAGAAGTCACACACTGTGCAGTAGTAGTATATGCTGAGTAGCACTGATCAGAACCAATAAACCAATAAAATCAGACCAGACATGTTTTAGCCAAAAAGGCCTTCTTCGGTGGTCCCAGTTTAATATCACATACACACTATATGAAGGCATCTGTATCATAATTAGCCATGTATTGTGGGGGCCTAAAAAATGAATCAAATTAGTATTATTGCTATGCTAACTTTCACAATTAAAATAAATCACTAATAAAATAACATTAATAATAAAAAATAAGCTTACTTTCTGAAATATATATCATGGCACAAAAATACTCTGTGGGAGCAATACATCTGGCTCCTGTTCTTTATAGCCTCATCAAAGGGAATGAGAGATGGTAAGAGATGGTGTGATCCTACTGTAAAGATAAAAGAAACTCTAAGAATTACTTTTGTGGTAAGGATGCTAATGATAAAACTTAAAAATAAACCCATGAGTATTGCCCAATGGAGTTCATAGGCAGATTCACTGACCTGAATACAGCAGTTCCTTCACCTACAGTGTGTGCTACACCGGTGAATAAAGAAGAGCCCTAGATGATTACACAAGACTAAATATACATTTTGAGGGAACTACAAGATGATGCAATTTCAGATCAAAGAGCTCACCTTGGATGGGAGGAGAAAGAAGGGCACGGGAGGGGGAAGAGAGAAGGGGGGGAGTGGTATCTAAAACTGCATATATAAAATGACCTGATGAGGGTATTCTAAGGCAGATTCTAATAACACCTAATTCTTAGGCACACATCCAGTCAATCCCCTCATTTAATCTTTGTGGTGATAACACAGGGCATTATCAGCATGAGTCAAGGTCAGAAAGAGCTGGACCAGCAGAGCTTTCAGTTTCTTTGTCGTGATACAACTCCTGTGCTAGGCTGCAGTCACACGGAGCATTAGCCATGCTACAGAGATGGAAGATAGACGGATTTTCCGGGCGCGATCACACCACCACATCTGGGAAGCGTAGAGCTCCCATGGCTCACCTGAGACTTCCCGACAAAGATCTGGGGCAAAAAACTAGTACCTCCGAGGTACTAGTTTCCGGAAACCGCGGGGCAAGGGCGGGTGTCTGATCGCATTTCCGGTGGCATCCGGCGCCCGCCCATGTCCCCTCGCAAACAGGTCATTTTTCCCCCAAGGCTCCACGGATGTGCACAAGCACCCAACGGAGCATGCACACACTTCAGTTTTAAAAAGTAAAAAAAAAACCCAACCCCGTTTGCTGCGCCGCCCCACTTCTTTGCCTGTCATGTGATCGGCACCTCCCCCCTAGCCATGGGACCTCGACGGGACCTCAACTGGATGTCTGATTGCGCAGTCGCACGTTAGTTTGCCCTGGGGCAAACAGCCACGCTCCCCCCCCCGCATTTTCCAGCCCGTGTGACAGGGGCCATTATTTAACAGGCCTGGTTGTCATTCCCACATACATTAAGTTGCACGGGCATAGAACTATATAAATTACTCCATTAGTGTTACAGTTTACAAAAAAAGGTTATATCCCCAGCTGAATTAGGGAAAGTCCTTATTTTATAGACAAGGCACATACAGAGCAGTGTCCATGTGGGAAGTTACCCTTAAGTAGTTCCCTTCCAACAATTGTGTTGTTAACAGTAGTAGGTTCTCATAGTGAACTTCTAACTAACCAATCCTTAAGATTTTTAGATCATGTATAGGTAAATAGAGGAGGAGATACACCATGGTATGATAGAGATGAGGTACCAGTATCTCTCTATTGTTTGCCTAGTCTATTATAGTTACTGTATGTAAGGGCAATCACCATCCTATCTATAGTATGTCTTTTAGGTCCAGGCATCAATAATGATGATCTAGAAGTATTTCTGGCTTTTTAAAAGGCTTGTTTTGCACTTTTAGATTAATAACTCCTATTTGATAGCTGGCACAACAATATTATAAAAATCTGATTCAAGGCTACAGTTTCTTTTGAGTCTAAGAAGTTGAGAATAAGGCAAGTTCTTTTTAAAATGGTATGGGTAGAACCAAAAGGTGTTTCCATCAGTAGGTTTCCTGTATACGTCTTTTCTGACCTCCACAACTCTTCTGACTCTTCTGACCTCCGCTTCTAAAAAATGCAATCTGACCCTGTCAAAGGTCATATCATATTTGATAGTATTATGAGCATTGTTAATATACTGGCCAAAAACAGCAAAGTAAGTCTTCAGTGCCCTCCCAAATGATAAGAACATAAGAACTTAAGAGATGCCAGTGTTGGATCAGGCCAAAGGCCCATCCAGTCCAACACTCTGTGTCACACAGTGGCCAGAAATACCAGTGCCAAATCATAAAGATGGCATCCAGATATGCACCATATGTTGTTTATAAGTACTATTATCCTGAAGAATAAAGTTGTTTTCCAATTTGTCCATAAAAAGATTTGCCAGTTCAGGAACAAACTTACCACCCATAGCTATGACATAAACTTGCCAAAAGAATTTATCTTGGAATTGGGAAAAAAAATTTAAGACACAGTTCAGGAATTTGGCACAGAAAAGCACAGAATTTGCTGTTGGAGTTCAGGCACACACACACACACCCGCTTCTTGCAAACAGCATTTAAAGGGACCTGTAATGATTCCTTGTTTTATATGTGTGTGTGTCTGTTTAAAAGTTTGGTTGCATGGCTGTGTGATGGACTAGAGTGCTTGAAGAGACAAGTGTGGTGTGATTGGTGATTGACAGAGAGGGGGAGGGGTTTAGAAAGTGTTTCTGAGTGGATGAATGGGTATGTCCTTCAGGAGTGACAGTTAGAGGTTTGACAGTTGATGAAGACAGTTAGTTAGAGTTAGTTCTGAAGTCTGGGAGAGAAGCAGTTTTGTGGATGCTTAGGAGTTAGTTCTGTTTATGAAGAAAAGTTGAATGTATAAGGAAACAAAAGTTATATAAAAAGTCTGAGTGACAGGCTGGAGTGAAATAGGAAACGTATATGACCCTGAGTAATGAGTTACAAAGTTGCTTGAAAAATCCCTGTCAGAAAGGGAGCAGATCTTGTGAGACACAACGAAATTGTTAAAATTATTCACATTACTGCTTACATTGTTCTACACTTTTATTTATGAACTGTTTCAATAAATCTTCTTTTATTTAAGTCTGCCAGCTCTGAAAGAAATAATTTCTCAGGAAACACATAGACCCTCATGAGACTTAAAAACTCGATTTACCTATCCAGTGATAGCCAAAAGAAAGTATAAAGGTTTGGAAAGCCTAAAATTTCCTGGTGGCAGCCTAACCTACCCAGTTTGAACAAAATAAAAAGAACACTTTAAAGTGAAACCAGGCCTCCCCAGATAAGGGGACGTCACAGGACCTTTTGCATGCTGTTTGCAAAAAGCAGGGGCCATGCAGGCCTGAACTCCAAGTGGCAAATTCACTGCTGGAGTTCAAGTGCAGCCCCCCCCTTAGAAGGGCACTCAAGAGTGGTACCTTCAATACATCTCCAACAATCCCCCTATCTGCTAGCCCAGTCCGGCTGTATACCACCTAGGTAATGGTGAGTCTTTCAAAAGCATTAAATTAATTTGCATGTTTCCCAAAGGCTCATGGGGATGCTTTTGAAAGACTCACCATGACCTAGGAGGTATATAGCAGGACTGGGCTAGCAGATAGGGGGATGACTGGAAAAGTGCTCAAGTGCCCTTTTAAGCTGCCAGTGGTTACTCCTGGGGGTGGAGCTCCCCTCCTGCAAGCCTGAAATTGGGTGATCCCCACCCCCACCCCCACCTGGGGACTGGCATTCCTAGGATTTCCCAGCCTCAAACTGGCACCCTTAAGGGGAATTGATCTCAGTAGTTGGGAGACCTATTGTAATTCCAGGAGATTCCAGCTCCTAGAAGGAGAGAAGGACGCAGGAAAATGGGAGAGACTATGGGGGCTTTCAGGAAAGGGAAACAGGAAATAGTAGGAGAGGAGGAAGTGAGATGCCTCCCACAAATCCTTGCGGGCTCCCACTTGTTGTTCTTATAATCTTTTATATCCCTCTGGAACTTTCTAAATTTGATTTAGGCTACAGAAGCCTGCCCGGCTTAAAAAAGATATTTAAATTTTTTAATTTGATATCCCTTGTACACATAATTACAGTTTTATGTGTTTGTTTGTACAATTTTGACCACTGAAGAAGGCCCTCAGGGCCAAAACGCCTTGGGTCCTTTGGTTAATATACATGTGTAACCATTATTGTGATTCTCTGTTATGGGACGTGCAATTTCATCTTGTTGCTGTATACTATGATCTGAGTTTTTATGTATGTCGTTTTTAATCCTAAAATTCTGTGCACTGTGTAATGCATAGTGGCATTTTATTTTATTTTCTAGTTGCTCAGCCTTTTGGTTGCTGACTCTGGAGAGCTATCAATATATCTGTGGTTCCCGGGGTCCCTGCTTTTGCCATCCCAGCCACACATGACTGTGTCCACCCTTTTATCCTCACAACAAACCTGTGAGGTAAGTTAGGTTGAGAGCCCCAGGTCACCCCACAAGCTTCCATGGCAGAGTGGGGTCTTCCAGATCCTAGTGTGACACCCTAACCACTGTAAAAAGGTAAAGGTTCCCTTGCTCGAAAGCCAGTCGAATCCGCCTCTAGGGTTGCGGTGCTCATCTCCGTATCAAAGCCGAAGAGCCAGCGCTGTCCAAAGACATTTCCGTGGTCATGTGGCCAGCATGACTAAACACCAAGGCGCACGGAATGCTGTTACCTTCCCACTGAAGTGGTACCTATTTATCTACTTGCAATTTCTTGCTTTCGAACTGCTAGGTTGGCAGGAGCTGGAACTAGAGACGGGAGCTCACTCCGTCATGCAGCACACTCGGGTCTCAAACTACTGAACTACCGACCTTCCACAGCCTGTAGTTCAGCATCTTAACCACTGTATACATGTGTTATTAGCGATTGCAATATCATTCCTAAGGGGAACTGGCTGTCTCATCTAGTTTTTCAGGTCAGAAGCCAATGCCTTGCTAAGGCAATTGACAGGAGAAATAATTTTCTGTGTTTCAAGCTGTGTTCCATAATCGAGGGATCTCTTTTAATACATGACTTCATGGGAATAAGAAATGCATTAAATCTATCAACCAGACACTGAAAATTGTTTTCTTTGTTCCTGGGGATGAAGAGACAGAGAGAACTAGTTGGATGTATTGACTTTGCCATGCTGCCCCTTCAGACGCTTGCTGGTTGCTTCCTGGCATCCTTCCAGGTTGAGTGGAGGTTATGCCACCCTGAGCTGGCATGATGCCTCTCTTCAAGCTGCCATTCTCTGCTCTAAGTGTCAAGCTGGTACCAGTTAGCTAGATCAGATAATGAATGCCAAATGTTATTATGAATGCTTTCCTGTGAACAGATCTAAAGAGTCCTTACTTTGGAACCCTGGCTCCAAATAGTTCACCTGGCACTCAGAGACTTCCTTATTAGGAACAAGGCACCTGTACAAATCCTGTCCCCTTTGCTGCCATCTCCCAAATCACACAGGCCGCCATGGGTTTTGCATCATGTGCCGCATGCAAATCAGGGACCTGAAGCCCATACCTCCTTTGAACCTCTCACTAATAGCACGGAGGATAATCAGGGTTGAGAGCCAGCTGTAGGCGAGTTCAGATGACAAAATAAGAGATCCGGATATAAGATTGATAGCAATGAGATTGCCACCTGCTATGTGGCTTTAATCTGTGCCCCTGAAGTCCAATTGTTTGCAGAGGTTGCTGGCAAAGGAACAAACAGGGACTGGCTTGAAGTGCCGGTGATACGAAGACCCTGTCCAAAGAATAGTTCAGGATGGCATTCGTGCCAACCTTGTGACAGAGCCCCTACTGTGTTCAGGGCTCTATAAGCCCCTTCACTTTTAACAATAATCATTTCTATGGCACGTTTTAATCTGTGAAGTGCTTCACCCCAGCTGTGAGATAGGATTACCATTTCATAGGTGGGAAACAGACAGGCCCGTAGCTACGGTGGGGCATCTCGGGGCCTGGCCCCCTGACTCACTGGCAGGGCCCCACGACTTCCCATCCAGCCCAGGGGCCCCCGAGCAGGGCAGGTGCGGGGAAGGAGCCGGGTATTCCTTTAATATGATTAGCCAGTGCCCCCTAAGGAATTTAAATGACACCCAACTTTAAAAAATCCTGGCTACGGGCCTGGAAACAGAGGCCAAGATGCAGACATTAAAAGAGCTTACCTGTTACCCCCGGGACAAAATTCTGCTTTGAAGGAGTATTGTGAATACAGGTTGAACTTTCCATTTACGATACTGCAGTCATCCCCATTCCAAATTACTGTAAACAGCCTTCCGAGAAAACTGGATCAAAGATTGCAAATTCCTTTGTCTAAGTGACTGAAACATTAGGCTTTCAGTAAATCAAAATCATTCCCTTCCCCCCCCCCCCCAGGACGTTCTGCTGCTTTACGTCTCCCTAAGTAATCCCCATCTCCTCCTCCTCCTTCCAGATCTCCCCTATCTGTACATGGTCCAGAGTTATATTCAGAATAACATATAATGATAACCAGCACTTTGAAGTGTGCCCAGAAATAAACTGGCAGCCACTAAAAATGTCATAGAAGTGCGAAGACTCAATTATATCAGTCAGCAACCTTAATAAGTTCTGGATCTTCTTGGCAGTCTTCAAGGCCAGCCTTACATAGGGAGAGCATTGCAGTAGTCCAGCATATGGATGAATGTGGGCATTATTATTTTTTAGCAGAATTGCCAAAACGTGACTCTTGAAGCACAGGCACAGTTGGAATACCAGCCAAAGCTGGCTAAAGGTGCTAGTCAGAGGATGTCTATGCCTCCATTTGCACACATCCAGAACAGGATGAATCAACAAACCCTGATTGGTTTTACTATGAACCACTGATACATCAGTTGGGTGTCGCTGTTATGTCTTTTAGCCTCCAGATAACCAAAAAGTAGGAGTACGCACACAGATTGTGGTCATCAGAACCAGAATGTGTCAAGTTATTAACTTAAGAAACAAAGAAGCCCAACATGGAGTTTGATACTTGGTTGAAAATTGAATTGAAACCAGGAGGCTGAAAGTGCCATAGAACTACATCCTGTAATACTAGGGAGAACGTAACCCTTTCCCCAGTATTTTGTTTGATGGATGCTTATCTCCTAGAGTCAGGTCCCCCAGAGCAGTGCTACAATGGTTCCATTTGTTTCAGTGGGTGTCAGTGGAAATTATTACAGCTTTTATGTGTTAATCATAAAACGGGAAGGATGAATGCCAGGGCAGAACTACTATTTTAATAGCCAGCTACGGAATAAGATAAATTTTTGCGACATGAGGGAAGGACAAAGGGAAAACATTTACCCCCCTGGTCCTAATCGAGGCACATTCATTGTGGCCTGAGGTCATAGAAAGTTATATGTGGTCCATTTTTCTTTTCTTTCTTTTTTAAGCCTTCTTCTTAGAATCTGATTTGAATATTGCCAAATGGAATGGAGGGCCTTTCTCTCTCTCCATCTCCCCCTTTGGTGGGGAGAACCTGAAATGATGTGGTGTACATGCTGCTAGTTATATTGTACATGGAAAAGGACTGAGACCATGACCTTTTGCTTATAATAGAACCCCAGCACAAATACCAAAATGTATTCAAGAAGAGATCCATTATAGCGATACAATGCCAAGCTTGAATCAGAAAGGAACTGTTTTGCTGTGGATTGGGCAAGGTCATGGCTGGGGCAGGGGATCTGAGAAACATTCACGATACATCTGGCACACTGATAACAGAGAATGCTTCTTCCTGCTCCCTTGTACGCCAGAAAGAGCACCTCTGACTCTGTTTTTAATACAGTGGCAAGGGTGTCTTCTTGGGGATGTGAACCCTTGTCCTGCAGTTCTAATCCCCCGAAAAAGGCATGTAATTCCAACCAGAGGTCACTAGAAATCAAACCTCTCAGGTTTTCTGCAGACTTTGCTTTCTTACAGCTGTAGAAGAAGAGGAGGAGGAGGTGTCTCAGAGTGGCTTACAAACTCCTTTCCCTTCCCCTCCCCACAACAGACACCCTGTGAGGTAGGTGGGGCTGAGAGAAGTCTTGACACAAACAGCTCTTTTTCAAGAACAGCTGTGACAGAGTTATGGCTTGCCCAAGGTCATCCAGCCAGGTGCAAGTGGAGGAGTGGGGGAATCAAACCCGGTTCTCCCAGATTAGAGTCCGCGCACTTAACCACTACACCAAACTCGCTCTCTGTATGTTCAGTTGGATAGCTGCAAGACGGGGACAGCCCTGAGGGGTGTGTGTGTGCAGGCCGGGATTTTGGGCCTGCCTCCTCATGGAATCCAGCCACTGTTCTGCCTCCCCTTTTGTTTCCTTATATGCCCAGGGTAATGCTGATGGCATTTTGGGGACAGGAAGGAATTTTCCTCCAGGCTGGATTGGCCCAGGGATCCTGGATTCATTTTATTTTTGTTTGCCTTCCTCAGGGGTCACTGGGGGAGTGGGGGGAGGATAGCTGTGAATTTCCTGCATTGTGTTGGACTTCCAGCTCTATGTTTCTATGTTTCCTGCTGGTTCATTGAGTGACCTTGGTCAGTTACTCTCTCTTGGACTAATCAATGGTGTGAGGCTCAAATGGGAGCAGAGAACCCAGGATCATAAGAACATAAGAGATGCCAATGTTGGATCAGGCCAAAGGCCCATCCAGTCCAACACTCTGTATCCCACAGTGGCCAGAAATACCAGTGCCATCAGGAGGTCCACCAGTGGGGCCAGGACATTAGAAGCCCTCCCACTGTTGAGCCCCCCCCCAAGCACCAAGAAGACAGAGCATCACTTGCCCCAGAGCCCCTATCTATACCTTGTGGCTAATAGCCACTGATGGACCTCTGCTCCATATGCCTATCTAATTCCCTTTTGAAGCCGTCCATGCTTGTAGCACCCACCACTTCCTGTGACAGTGAATTCCAAGTGTTAATCACTCTTTGGGTGAAGAAGTACTTCCTTTTATCCGTTCTAACCCGACCGCTCAGCAATTTCATGGAGTGCCCACGAGTTCTTGTATTGTGAGAAAGGGAGAAAAGTACCTCTTTCTCTACCTGCTCTTTCCCATGGATAATCTTATAAACCTCAATCATGTCACCCCTCAGTCGTCATTTCTCCAAGCTAAAGAGCCCTAAGATTGCCGCCCTTGGAGGAAGGGCAAGGTAAATAAATACCATAGCTGACAGTGGTGCAACCAGAGTCTGGAGCAGAAGTCCTTCCCAATGCTGCTACCCCAGGCATTTTGGATAGAGAGGCCAGACCTTGAACCTGCAGGCCCGTGTGCAAAGTTCCATGGGCTAGCACATCCCCAGGTTGGTTTGCTTTGAAGGGAGAGAGAACAGGGGGGTGCCTTATGATGCTCAGGATTTACTTTATTTACAGCTGCACAAGTAATGCATGCATAAAGACAAAGAGGCACTCTTCCAAGGCAACAGGGCTGCAACCCAGCATAAAAGCTGGCGGGGGGGGGGGGGGGGGGGAGGTGGGGGACAAAAAAAAATCTATTAGGATATTTGGTTAATATAGCACAGTTTGCCCAGTCATAGAAGCATGATACTGAGTGCGGTAAGAAGTATATTTCAAAAAAGGTAAACTTATATTTATCCAAGTAGATTCAATCCACATTCAGGTTGAAATCAAAAGGAAAGAAATAAGCCTAATTTAAAGAGTGCTTTCCCTATCACAAACGGCCATCATGTGTGTGGGAGTATGAGGCCATTGTCTCTACAGGAGAGACCTGCAGAGACATGTGCAGGGGTCATTTCGTAGAAAAAGAGCTAGGGGAACTCATTAGCATAACTCATTAGCATATGCCACACCCCCTGACATCAGGGGCCCGGCGGTGGACCTGCAAGGCCGGCGGGAGTGCGAGGAAGCCCCGCCAAGACCCTCCCTGACCCCAGGCAGGCAGGGGGGGGGGGAGGGGGGGAGGAAGCAACTTCCCCTCCCTCCTCCTGGCTGAATGAGGGCTGGAAGCGGGGTGGCCAGAAGCAGGGGGCGGGGCTTCATCATGTGCCCCGCCCCCCTGCACCTCACCCGGGGGAACTGCGATCCCCCGCGTTCCCCCCCGAAATGACCTCTGGACATGTGTCTCCATGGAAGGCCAGGTGAACAGAGTGAGAGGACAGAGGGAGAAAGAAGGGGTCAGAGGGTGGCTCCCAGGTTAAGAGAGGCACCCCATTCAAGGAGCTAACACCTATACACACTGAGAGTGATGTAGTGCCTCCCAATATCCAGGCATGCTGAGTCGCTCAATCCAACAGGATCCTGCCCCCCCCCCCCGGATGCTTCAGCCTACCAGCTCTCAGAGAATCTGTCCCTTTCTCTACCTCTTCCAGAATATAGAGATTGTGCTGTCTTTTTATACCGACACACACCTGCCCTCTCCCTCCAGTTAGGTGGGAAACTTGCCTCTTCCAAGCCCTGAAGGGCATTTGACCAATACCATTTCCTGACACTCAGATCTCATTGGGAAGATATCTACAGTCAAAGCACATTACCCTTCTCTTTCGTCCGGCAGCTGGATAGACTGATCTGTGGATCAGGGGCCAAGCCCATAACACGATTGTTCTTTGAGGCGTCATCCAGCTTCTCCACCTGCAATATGGGGATGCTGGTTCACTTTGCAAGGAGGCTACTGAGATGATGCATGTGATGTGTGAAAAATTTACATAAATGCTAAATATATCTATTTTCCCAAAGGGAGTATAACCTTGGCCTCTTCGGAGAAGCAGGCATTGTCAGCCTCACCCAGTGTGGCCTTCTGGGAAATTGGCTCTGTGCCTCCCTCTGTGTTGACTGAACCCATATTTCTGAACCTTTTGTGTCCTCTATCAGGCCTTGTTACATGTGCCTTTTTTACCCCACTAGGGCTAGTAGCTAGTGCTGCCAGCCTCTAGGTGGTGGTTGAATTACAACTGATCTCCAGGTGACAGAGATCAGTTCACCTGGATAAAATGGCTGCCATGGAAGGTAGACTCTATGGCATTATGTCCCTTTGAAGTCCCTCTCTTCCTGAAACCCCGCCCTCCTCAAGCTCCACCCCTCAAATCTCCAGGTATTTCCCAACCTGGAGCTGGCAACCTTGCTAGTAGCAGTGGGGGTGGGGTTGGCACAGGGGAGTTTAAAAAGAAAAAACCCTCCCCCTGAACCCTCCTAATTATGATTACTGTCCCCACAATGGTTGCTTTTTACAGCTAAAAACATGTGTTGGGAGATCTGATTGCAGATCCCTCACCGAGCGAATTTGTCAGTGGTTTTGTGGCAGGACACTTGCCAGCTCCAGTGAGGGCTAGAAGGCAGAAAATTGTTGGAAGTTCCAGATGCGATGTTCCCTGCCCCAGACCTCCAGACTGAGTGGCAAGAGAGGTTAGATAGCTAGACAGGCACACTGACCTTTCTTCCTGTATCTACGCTTCTGCCACTGTCCTCTTTGATATGCAGATTGTAATCTCAGGGACCAATTTCCCTTTCCTGCTTCTCTCTCACTCTGAATGAAGACTTGCTCTCTACCTGCAAGCACTATGTGGTCCTTTCTTAGCACCATGAGGCAGACGGGCCTCTTGCCATCCCCCACCATCGTTTAGCTAGTAAGTTAGTAATCTATCAGTCTCTGCTCTTTCCTGTCTAAAGTGTACTTCTCAAATAAAGAGAGAAGTGTTCCTCTTCTAAACTTGCAATGTGGCTCTGTGTAGCTTTGTAAGCTGAGTAACCTGGTAAAGTGACGTTCCCGCGCTTGTAGCTTTATATTAAGCACTCTGCTGATGACTGGACTAACCACACCAGTTAACCTCAATAAAAATGTCCCATTATCATCAGTATCAGATGAGGTAAAACAAATAATTGAGAGCAGAGGACAAAAGCCTCTTTTGTGAATGGATGGTGGCCATAGCGATCCAAGTAAATACACTATCATGCGGTCAGCTTGCACTTTCCAGCCCGCAGGAGAGAACAGAAACTAGTTATTGGGGAAGAATCCAGAGACTATTGACACCTTTCTTTCTGTCTTGAGACCAGCTTGGACATTCTCTAGAAGGTTTCCTTCTTCCACCACAGTGTGATACTCTCCGTCACACAGAAAGGGAATAATTCCAAGTCGGTACCAGACCTTCCCCCTCAAACCTTCCTGAGCTGAAGTACGAGAGAGGAAGCAACACTTTGCTCTGTCATTCTTGTGGGAAATTCATGGCAATGCCTAGGAAAAGCAGGCTACTCGGTCATCTCCAGCCATCTCCTTCAACATTCAGGCTACTTGAAAGGGAACGCTGGTTCATTTTGGACTGTGTGGCTGTGGACAGGATAGCCAAAGACTACAGCCATGCTTTGCCAAAGCTGGGCTCTGTTATTCCTCTCTATGATGCTCAACAGGACCCACATGCAACCGCCTATTTTACCAGCAAGCCTGTGCTTCTTTTGTTCCAACGAATGGGGCAGGTAAGTCCTGATGGGAGAAATGGGAGCCAGGATTCTGCTACATTGCCCCCTAAGTGGTGTTGTCAAAACTGAGTTGTATTGAGTATTGTGTTCACTAATATTCATGTAGCTTCCAATCCGTTTTACACAGTTCAGAGTGGATTGCTGCTCTGGATCCAACGCTAGCGATCCAACACCAGAAGCAAGGCATTTGGCCTCCATGAGCAGCTCTTGGGTTGGTGTTCCTCTACACTTGAATGTACCCAGTTTCCTCATCCTGTTTTTGCACAGGACCTTTTCCTTTGAAAAATCCTTTCCAATTTACCATCTTTTGGGAGTTGGGGTAGCCAGAACAGAACAGATTCCAAAGGCAGTTTTACCTGTGCTAAAGATAGTGATGCTATTACTTCCTGAGTCTTTTTTTTTTTTTTTAACTTTTTTATTATTTTATTCATAAAAAAAATACAGTGAGAAAACAAATATTATTAACGCCATATACATAATGCCTTATTCCTTATTACAAGATAATGGCAATACTTGTCAACATATAATGCTATATATATATATGCAAATCGTATGTTGTGATCAAATACATCCATTGTATATGACTTGTCGTAATAACTAACAACAACAAAAAATAACCAATTAACTCTTTAAAAATACACAACTTTAAACTAAATAGTCATTTATTCAATCCTTCTGGTGTTCAAACATGGTGACACAGTGCCCTGAAAGTTCGACCCTAAAAGATCGCAATTATTTCTTTGTATTTGGATGGAACTGATTGTAATGTATTTGGTGCATTTGAAAGTGAGAAGTCAATAAAGACTTGAAGACTCAGTTCTGTTGTGGATAACCCACTGTAGCTTTTGGGGGGCTAACATATTGGCAGATGGGAACATTGTTCAATAAGAATCTGAAACTGCCTTGGAGCTGTGGGCATAGAAGGATCCCAAATCACATACTCATATATACTAAAGATATATACTAAAGACATATATACTAAAGATCAGAGAGTCCTCCTCCTCCACCCTGATAATGCATTGTTACACTCCATGCACTAAGAAACATAGCATGACAAGGTTTAGTTTTATTTGGATCAGACTGAATTGTGAGCAGAGCAGATTGGAAGCAAATATATTCCAAATATAGTTACCAGTGATGAATAGTGATGTTATTACTTCCTGAATCTTGGACAGTACGCTTCCGTTGGAGTTAACCTAAGTTAACCTAGGTAGCTTTGTTTTTTTTGGTATTAGCCTCTGTGAATAATAAGGATCTGAAAAATACCTGGGGTTAGGATGATCCAAACTGCTGATCTTGCATTGACTCCCCAAAGGGAGCAAGACATGCTTAGATCCCTCCCTCCGGCAACCCATCCCCTTTAGGGTTCAGCTAAACTTCCGGTTTTTTACACCTGATTCTTGACATATACACACTCTCTCTCTCCAGATTCAAATGTATAAACTGTTTCTTTGATGTTCCAATTAGGTATGATCAAGGTGGCATCCCAAAGAGAGGGGTTTCCAGGCCATTATGAAAAGCATCCCTGCTTCAAGGACATTCTTTGTCAGGTCTCTGACTAGCAGGCAAAGCCATAAGAATAGGCCCATGAATGCAAATTAAGACAGCAAAGTTTATAACTCAGGTTTTAAAAAGGGTAGAGAGCCAGTGTGACCCAATGTCATTCCCCACCACCACCCCAGTCCAGCTCAGGTCTTGCTTTGTTGCATGCAACTGCCACCCCTGGTTGGAGATGGGGCATCCCAGCCTGCACCTGATAGACCCATCACATTCAATAGGGCCCAAGCATGCACCATGACGCAGAGGTGAGTCTAAATACGCTTGGACATCAGCTGGGCCTGTCCATGTCTCTTGCAGGATGAATCTAAGCGACCTTTGGGTCAGGCTTGGCTGGGTGCAACAAGTCTGCCCTGGCCTCCTTGTATGGCCTTAGTCTCCTCAAATGAAAAAAAAAGAGACCCATGCTGACTGACCACAGTGGGTTATTCTAAGGATGAATGCAGTAAAGTCTGTAAATCAGTCAGAAAGAATGGGTTAAGATGTTGTATAAATAACTGAGCACTTGTAAGTCCTACTGACTTCAGCAAGAGACCTAAGCACATGCTGAACTACTCCCTCCCTCCCAAAGCCAGTGGTACAGTTTTCCCTCTCTTCTGAAATTCTGCAAGTTCTCTTGCATGTCATTCAAACAAGGCCAAGGAGCTAGAACAAATTGGCATTCTCTCCCCCAGGAGCAACATTGGAGGGGGGCATTTTGGCTGCAGCAGGAGGGGGGAGGCGAGAAAGTCCTGCTCCACGGGTGGAAATCCTTCTGCCCATGGAAACCCTCTGCTTGAGCCATAAAGGAGGGAGGACAGGAGCCATTGTGTTTTCTTGAGGGCAAGTTCACAAAAGAGTAATGCAAATAGGATGCTTTAAAAATTCACAGGCAAACAGACGGTCATCGAGTTATGAAAAACTTGTGCAACGATCCCAGTGCAGAGGAGATGCGGCCCTTTATTTGTGGAACAGGAACAAAGCAGGATCAGGTACTTGGCAAAAACCACCTCTGCAGAGAAGCCCTGTGGTCCGTGGGGGTGGCTTCTGGATGGACAGTCGTGCGGAATAAAAGGGGAGTCTAGGGCAGGGGTCCCTGACGTGGTGCCTGGGGGCGCCATGGTACCCGCCAACCCCTTTCCTGGTGCCCACCCAACTGTTTTTAGAAAGTGGGTGGGGGCAGGTGGGGCTTTTACCCAGCAAGGCTTCTGATTGGCTGTTGGAGATTTGATTGGCTGTGCAGATTTTTTAAAATGTTGCTTTGGCAGCAGCTGCCACCACAAGCACTGTCTGACTGAAGGTAAGATGTGGTAGCCATTTTGTGCCTGGCTGCACCGCCTGTGGCAGTTTTTTTGTGGCAGCCATTTTGTGTCTCCGCCCACCGTGCTGTGTCAGAATTCCAAAGGCGTCTGCAGTCCCAAAAAGGTTGGGGACTCCTAGTCTAGGGGCATCCTAAGAGACTAACAACACATATTTCAGCAAAAGCTTCATTAGATTTTGTTAGCTTTTGAAGTGCCGTTGGACACCTCTTCTATTATATTTGCGTTATGCTGTCTGCTAGTTATCACTGTTTCATGTTACATGTGTTTTGAGGTCCCGGTGCAGATTGAGACTCTGGTGTGTGTGTGTGATATATAAAAATTTGTGTCAGCAAATGTGTCTCCTATTGCTTCCACACAAGGTCCCTTGGCCTGCTGAAGGGCTCCTCTCCCACAATAAGCTGGAAGTGGAATTATCGCTAGCACTCCACACAACACTTAACATTGCATTGTATCTCTATCATAACCCTGTAATGTCCCATTCCCATATAGCAAACATCTAATTATGCTTACTCAGGAGTGCATCCTCTTTGGCATGATGGGATGGAATGAACTGCAGTTCCCCCTTGGATCAGTCATTTCCAGGGTAATTTTAGGCAGCACTGGAGCTCTTTGCTTTTCATTTTATTTTTTTAAAACAGGTGTAAATTGCTTTATTCCACTATTCCACAATGGATGGAACGGAAATGCACAAGCACTTACCAACTTCACTGTGGCTGCCTGATGCCTTTCCTGGACACACTCAGCTGCTCTTCTTCCACCAACCCTACCAACAAGTAGCAGCAACCACCCGACCTTCTCCCTTCCTCCAAGTTATCAGGCACACTCCTGCACTCTATGTATTTAGTACGTTTTTATCTTACCTTTCCTTCAAGGAGCTCTGGCTGGCATACCTCCACTGTTTTCTAGAGGCGATTTGAACCTGGAGATCTAACGATACACTGGCTCTGTATGCCATCTTCTCAGTGTCGCCTGCCTCTTCTTCCCCCATGAGTTAATGTCAGAGTCCTAGTGCTTGCTTTACTGTTCTGGAGGAAAGCAAGGGAGGCAAGCTGAAGGGCTCCCATGACAGCAGCGCTAAGGGAGGCAGCTACAGCTACATCTAGCAAGGATTCATGTGTGGTTAAAATTCGGGGGGGGGTGTGTGTATCACCACAAACCAACACTTTAAAATGATGGGAGGATATCAGGGAAAACACTGGACTGAAAAGTTTTATAACATTTCTGGATTTGCTGTGATCAGATGAATGAATAATAGCAACACTGGAGAAAAGGGTTGATATGGGAACAATCCTGGTTCTAGCAAAGAATAAATCCCAGAATAACAAGTTGGGCTCCTCGATCCTATGCATCTACTCTTCATGGTTTTATAGCAAAAATAACAGGGCACAACCCTGCTCATATTAACAACTTAAGCAAGTGAATGCTGTGTTGTTATTCAGCTTCCATTCATTTGAGTGAGGTTAGCAGAGCTCCCTGTTGAATTGTTCCTTAAGCTTGAGGAATGATATCTAAACCTCAGTACTGGAAGCTGAATCATTGTAAAATATTGTTAGTAGTATTTACATCTTTTACTACTACCGAAGGGGAGATTTGTGTGAATAGATCAATGAATGAATCAAGAACAGACACCTTCTCCTCAAAGGGCAGATGTTTAGTAAACTAATGCTAAACACAAGTTATACAGCTATTTTATATATGGGCTATAGAGAGAATGAGAGATTTATACCATATTTGCATTCGCCTAAACCTTGGTCTGTATCGGTTTTCTCCCCAGGTCATTCTACAGAACAGGTGAGGGGGCACCAGCTCTTTCTCAGCTCAGATAAACCTGTGCTTGGCTACAATGGAGCCTACGGCTACCGAAGGAACACCCCATCCCTGCGCAGGCGGCCCTCGCCCTTTGGGAGAGTCACCAACTTGCCACTGCATTAGATCTTCCCCTCCACTGCACAACCAGTCGCCCACTTGAATACAAGCTAAATTTGTGCTGGCTGCACTGAGCATTTTGATCAGCAACCGCAACTGACAAATTAATGCTGTGGGGTTTTTCTGTGTATTACGGTACGGCTCCATAATTGAAGTTTGGCTGGAAGTGGGCGGGGGGAAGACCTGATTTTAACAGGTACTTCCCACTAACGAAAAGTCTGGACAAGCCATTTGCCAGAGTGAAGGAAGTCGATGGCATGCAACCTGAGGGCTTCCATATTTTGGAACTGGTTTCACCTCTGCTAGCCCTATGGACATGGAAAACCAACCGTGCTCTTCAGTTAGGCAGGGCTTTCTGCAGACACATCAGTGAACGCTAGGCATACAGGGCCAGGACCTCTGGCTGATTCTGCGCTTTTATTTCCAATGTATTTGTTTGAGCAGTAGTCAGTTTTGGTTGAGCTGCAATGAAGATGTATGTTTGAGAGTTGCCAGGTGATTTCCAGGAAGGTCAACTCTTGAGCTGACAGATCAGACAAAGGTGGTATCCCTGTTCATTTTGGGCAAATAAAGCACTTCAAGGGTTCTGCAGACATCATAGATGCCAGGGTAACTTTGTCCTAGACCTTTCGTTTAATCTTCAAGGCTTGCAAACATTCAGTTCAAAAATATGCACACATATTTTCTCCAGTTAATTGGCAGCATTGAGATTGTCAGGCATACAATTGCACAGGACACACGTTAATGGCTCCCTCTGGCTTTTGTATTTCAAGGTGAAAACACAGTCCCAGTTCAAGTCAGAATTAAATATGCTTAAAGCCAGCAAATTTTGTGGGCACGGATTTGCCTAATTTTGCTTTGAATGCAGATTGTGACCTTTCTAGGAATAAAAATAACGGGCAACTGAAGATCTATGTGAATGTCCCAAAGTCACATGAATTAAGTAAGATTAGAGCATATTACTAATGTGCATCTGTGGTCTTATCCACGGGCTTATGTCCATCCAAGCCCTACTGACCTGACTAGATACACCTTTAGAGGATAAGGGAGAGAGATCTTGGAGTCTTAGTAGATAACTCACTGAAAATGTCAAGACAGTGTGCAACTGCAATAAAAAAGGCCAACACTATGCTGGGGATTGTTAGGAAGGGAACTGAAAACAAATCAGCCAGTATCATAATGCCCCTGTATATATCAATGGTGTGACCCCATTTGGAATACTGTGTACAGTTCTGGTCACCACACCTCAAAAAGGATATTATAGCATTAGGAAAAAATGCAGAAAAGGGCAACTAGAATGATAAAAAGGTTGGAACACTTTCCCTATGAAGAAACGTTAAGGCACTTGGGGCTCTTTAACTTGGAGAAACGACGACTGAGGGGTGACATGATTGAGGATCACAAGATTATGCATGGAACAGAGCAGGTAGAGAAAAGTACTTTTCTCCCTTTCTCACAATACAAGAACTCGTGGGCACTGAATAAATTTGCTGAGCAGTCGGGTTAGAACAGATAAAAGTACTTCTTCACCCAAAGAGTGATGAACACACGGGATTCACCACCACAGGAGGTGGGGATTAGATAAACACAAGAGGGGGACCCGCGATACTCGCGGGGGGGGGAGAAGAGCTCCGTCTCCTCCATCCCCCCCATCTCCCCGCGGCGGCGGCGAGGCCGGTGCCCCCCCCGGCGCCCGGCCTGCCTGCCGGCTCCGGTTAGGAGGCGGCTGCGGCAGCGAGGACCGGC
>NW_015163134.1:46753-47674 GCF_001447785.1 Gekko japonicus
TCTGAGGAGGCGGCAGCGGCGGCGGTTTCGGGGGGATTTAAACATCCCCTCCGAAATTTTTTTAAACTTTTTTTATTTTTGTGCACACGTGGGGACTGCCCCACGTGTGCACAAACCTCCCCTGGCCCCCCAAGTGCCCCCGAAGTGCGGATATAGCGATCCGCACGGAGGGGGCCACTTGGCTATTAGATATAGTGATGATATGGAGCAGAGCTCCATCAGTGGCTATTAGCCACAAGGTATAGATAGGAACTCCTGGTCTGGGGCAAGTGATGCTCTGTCTTCTTGGTGCTTGGGGGGGATCAACAGTGGGAGGGCTTCTAATGTCCTGGCCCCACTGGTGGACCTCCTGATGGCACTTGGTATTTTTGGCCACTGTGTGACAGAGTGTAGGGCTGGATGGGCCACTGGCCTGATCCAACATTGGTGTCTCACATGCGTGGCCACTAGTTTTTGCATGGGACTAGCTGCCTGCAACTGCAGGGGAATCAGGGCTTTGGGAACAATGCTCCCTCTAAGCTGGGGAGTCTTGTGAGCAAAAATTCCACTTTGTGAGCTACTGCCATTAAAGCTGTGAGGGAGCAATTTGGCTACTGTATAAATTTCTTCACTCTGGAGCCATCCTTCCTGAGCTAAGACGAAAATCTGTGAGCTGAAGCCTAAAAAACTGAGCTAGCTCACACTAACTCGGCTTAGTGGGAACACTGTTTGGGAGCGAAATTTGTTTGTACATCTTTTTGGCGCTGTGGCAATGGGGCGCCTTCTATACTTCAATGTCCCCAAATGACAAAAAAACCAAAACGTGACATTTTCTTCTGACAATCATAAGTAGTTTTTTATAATATAAGTTGTGTCACAGTTAACAGATGACCAGAATACATCAGTATCTAGACACTGAAAATGTTGGCTTGGGTCCTGCTG
>NW_015163134.1:47684-53156 GCF_001447785.1 Gekko japonicus
ACACTGAAAATGTTGGCTTGGGGCCTGCTGAAAACATCATCTGGAGGAAGGATGAACAGCTCAGTGACGAACAGCTCTCTTATCCCCCCCTCCCACTGCAGCCCCAAATGCCCCTCGGAAATGTACAGGGGACCCCCAAGAAGACCACGAGGAAAATAATATAATTGCTGTGGGCAGGTCCAGCACTAGGTGAATTCTCTGATCCCCCTGACCAAGCCCGCACGATGAAGTGTGTAGGGGCCTTGCATGATAATAAACCAGTCATCTATCACCTGGCATTTTTCAGTTTTGTTCTACTGACACATGGCTGGCCGTAACCCAGGTTTTCTTCATCCTTGGATTTACCAATAAAAACTAGACAATCAGGTAAAAACAATCTTTAATTGGCTGACAACTGCAGCATGCACATTCTTTTTTCCGTGTGGAGCTGCAGCCTGGCCTGGATTTAATGGAACAGCTTGTGTGCGTGAAGGCGCTGTGCGCATGGCAATAAGAATGCAACTCAGCCTGTTTCAGGGCAACTGAATCAAAGGATTATGTGCCATCACACAATAAACACAGTACTTCTCACATCAATGGCTTGGCACCCACCACAAACAGGCTAATTATTTCTAACTGATACGTACATGAAATAAGCACACTATCTACGGCCAGCTGGCTCCTGATAAATTTCCTAAGTGGTTCTCTGTGGTGAACAAGAGCTGAGCATGAAAGCAAGGTTGATGTGCAGGGTGTCAAGTGGCACACCTCAGTGGCTTGAGCTTGGCTTAAATGTTAATGAAACGCTGTTGATGCAGAACCTCTGCCCAGATGGCTCAGGACCGTCACTGAACACGTGGCCCAGGTGGGCATCGCACTGCAAGAGAAAAGCAGACTTGATCTAACAGAAGCACATCTGCATAAATCAAACGGGGATCGATTCCATCACTAAAGGGGCCCATTACCTCTGCAACTGCCATATAATCACGACTTCCCATATTTAATACCAGTTTTTGCCCCCTTTAGACTGTATGCTTTGGGTACATCCGGATAAACCAGATAATCTGTGTAATTTCTCCTGGATAAACTTGTTTGGGGGGGGGGAGAGAACCCAGCCCTCAGCTCCAATGAGGGGGCTTCCTCTGTCAAAAGTAGTTGTAGAGAAAATCCCACTTTGAACCAGCTCAAAACATAAACGAAGCAGAGATGGGAAAGAATGTCCTCCTGTTTTCAATCTGTGTCCCGCTATTTTATTAATCGCATTTCCGCAAGACGGAAATCAGTGCTGATGCCTGGAGTATCTGTGTCAACCAATGGGGAGATAGTTACATTTCCCATCTTTTTTTTTTTATGTCAACTTTCCCAGCCATTCATCACGTTTAATTTTTTGAAAATTTTACACAGTACAAGATTGGTCCCAGAAGTTCCTACATATGGTTCACCTGGGACCAATTACATGATAAGTGGAAGTATCTTTCTTTATTGCATTTTTAGCCCTTCTTTCCTCCAAGGAGCTCTGGGTGGCGTCTTTAGATGGATTCATGCAATTAAACAAATGAATGTGTTCCCCCACACACACACACACTTTTGTATCAGACAATGATAAGACGAAAGAATGCCACATTTACTGATGACATTTTTTGCTTCCTTCCATGCAAATATGCCATGAAGAATAAGAGTGTAACAAGACTCCTATACATTACCCAAGCGGATCCACACAGCCTCTTAAAATTTGGGAGAACCATTAAAATAAAACTTCCCCCCCCAGTTGTTCCCCTCAGTTACAAGTTACAGTTGGTGTAGCAGGTATACAGGCTTTGGGTTTGCTGCCATGAGGTTAGTTTTGTGGTGAGAAGAACATGGAGATCACTGAGGCAGTTGTACGGAAATAACAAAGAAGATTTATTTATGTGCACGTTGTTTCAAAAGTACAGTTCAGCAGCACAGATCTCCAGCAGTCACAGGAGAAGGCTGACTGAGGAACTTAAGTTAGTTATGGCTTCAGATTGTGATTTGAATTCCCTTTAATGCTTGTGGTTACAACCAGGCTTTTACTGCTTAGCCACCAGGTTGTATTCTTACACGCACACACATACACACACAGATGCCGCACAAACAGGATTCTACCCACACCGGCCTGCCCTTTTCCCAAGAGTCAAACTAAACAGGACTGGGTCTGCTCATCTCCCAAGACAATCCTCACAACTGGGTACTCTACCCACCACTCAGCCACACTGCCTGGCAGAGTTACCCTTCAATCCTCCTGTTCTTTTCCTGAGGCAGATCCAAACCACGACTGCGCTATCCTTGAGGCAGACCTGAACTGACTCCTGCTGCGCTTCCCTCCAACATTCCGTCCCCCCCCCCCCTCGGAAAGGTGATTGGATGATGGAGCAGCACTCCCATAGGCTCAGCTGGTGGGCTGTTTTACCCTTCAGGGGCAGGACAGCCTCCTGTCCATCACCGATAGCATACTGAAGTTCAACATGGGGTTTGGATCCCTGTGGGGGCCACACAACCTACTTGGGGGGTCAGTCTAAGTGACCTCGCAGAATTTTGAGAGGGGAAAGAATGGGAGAACCGCTTCCACATACACCACCCTAAGCTCCTTGGAGGCAGGGTGGAATATAAATGTGATGAGTGAAATGTACCTGTTTGCAAAGGACTTCTGTGCCAGTTGATCCTAGTGAGTTATCAGGCCGCCTCAGGATAGAAGTGTTGCTTTCATCGGTCCCACACGTCCCATGTGCTTCTGAAAAGGAAGGCCATCCGGTGCCAGAATCATACTTCTTCTCTGAGCTATTAAGAATGACAAAACCGAATATTACTGGCTCTACTTTGTTGTATATAAACATGTTCCATAATGTTAACAAGGACCATTATTACTCCTAACTACATTGCGTAATTATTCCCTTCCCCAGGGGTCTTTCCCACTGGACTCCTGATATTTATCCTCCTAACTGGAGGATAATTTTTGTGCTCAAATATGCAATACTAAAAACCTTGCATAAAAGGAAATCTGACTAACCCAGTGGGGGTTATTTCCACGATGCATGTAGGGTTGGGAAAAGGGCTAAATCCAGTTGTTCTGGCCCAACAGGGTTATAGTCAGAGCTGCCCATTGACTGACTTATGGTGACCCCGTGGGGTTTTCAAGGCACGAAACATTCAGAGGTGGTTTGCCATGGCCTGCCTCTGCCTAACGACCTGGGACTTCCTTGGCGGTCTCCCAGCCAAGTACTAACCAGAACTGACCCTGCTTCGCTTCCCAGACCTGATAAAAGCTAGCTAGCCTGGGCCATCGTAGGTCAGAGAATTTCTTCCCCATTTGTATTTATGCCTTCCTCCCCAGTGGGGTCCCAGAGTGGCAGACATTATCCCCCCATCCTACCATTTTATCCTCACAACCAACCCTTGCTGACCAGAAGCTAAGAACAAAGGAGTATTCACACTTTAATTAAACTTAGCTTTTCCAGTACAATAGAAGCTGAAAATAAGACTATTTGGAACTGTTCTAGAGATCAAAGCTTGACTAAATGTCGCTGAAGACAAACGGAAGATGGCTGCTTTTTCATCTCCTGCCCAAAGTTTCGCAGTCGCACCCTCCCCAATCTCTATTCTCTAGCGCCACCTAGTGGTGGATGGACATGCTGACAACCACAAATTACAGACTTAAAAAGCACATCTCCCCACACAAGCTTTGAATGGCACAAGCAGAGCAGCTGCTGCGTCTGACAGAGGAACAGGAAGGAAAGGGGGCCATGGCTACCCATCTATCAACTATATTTTTTACACTGTCCAAACAGTTCGGGCTGCTGGGCATGTCCCTGTAAAAACCCTGCGTGAGGCCAGGGAGGCTGGAAAACCCTCACTGAGTGGCCCAAGGTCAGCAGGGAGATTTTTGGCTGAGGGGGGACTGGAATCCAGGTGTCCCAGCCTGACATTATGTCAAACTGATCTTAACTTAGTACACGTTTATCCCACCCTTCTTCTAAACAGCTCAGGGCAGTGAACATCGTTTTTATTCTCACAGCAACCCTGCGAGGTAGATTAGGCTGAGAGAGAATGACTGGACCAAGATCATGCAACAAGTTTCCACAGCAGAGTGGGGATCTGAACCTGGATCTCCCAGATCCTAACCTAACACTCTGTTATACAACACTGGCTCTATATGACCTCGCCTGCAGAGCCAGAAGTTGTTTGTACAATAACAAGTGCACACCCCATTCATACTCCACTGAAAACACAACCAGAACAGTCTGTATTGATCAACTGTTAGTGACTGGACCAAGTCTTCTCCTCGTACATTGCCAGAATTAACAGCACTGATTCTGTCTTTGGTGGGTAAGTACCACAGAATCCTCACGCAAATCAGTGGGGGCAACCCACCACGGCACAAGAAGTTCTCTGGGCTGAGAGACCAATGTGATTTCTGTTGAGGCTGAGAACCAACACTATGCATTTCAGGTTCCCTGAATCTTTCCACATCCGTGTTTACTTACTGGAGAAACCCCTTGCCAATGTTGCGGCCTATTAAAATAGCTTTCAACCACAACTGTCTCTGCGCGGTTTATTAATAGGTAGATGGCTTAGATTTTCTGCTAGAAACCTTTCAGGAACTGCAAGAAGATCACTATTCAAAATTCTATTTGTCCTTTGAAGTATTTCACCAGAGCATTTATGGATAAGTGGGCATTCCCTGAACATGTGCTTCAGATTAGCCTTCAATACGCCATACCTTCAGCATATGTCATGTGCTTTGATCTCCATTTTAACTGTCCTGAATCAAGTCAAAGATAATTTGAAGAAGTACAACTCTTGGTTGTCATTTTATGACTGGACCGAGGTTTAACGTTCCATTTAAAGTCCTGTAATTTGTTATCTAGAATAGTGGAAGCTCACATTGCATGTAGTTCTAATCCTCTGTGAGTATTTTCTAGCAGAGAACAGTATGTTCTCTGGACACTTGTAAGTACAGAGTTGCAGTTTGCATGGGAAAGATATTGGGACATTTCTAACAAACAGTTTTGCATACTGCTCAGCAGTAAACATGAAGAACGACTGGCATTATTCAATTTGACTGTGAAAGTTGGGTCTAAGGGCCATTTTCCTACCTGCAGTGGATGACATGCCATGCCAAACATCTTGAAGCAGATCCAGAAACTCATAAGATGCAGATGGGCAAGAACTGATTGAGTTGCCCATGCCTGTCCAAAGGCAGACATCTACACTGATTGAAGTTTCTGGATCAGCTTCAGAGCAAACACTTACTGGGGGCATGACAGCAGACTGATCTCTCTTCTCCTGGAAAAGGGTCATCAGCTTGAAATGATCACGCAGAAGAAACTTGTACCCATTTCTCTGTCAAACACTGGAAGGAATGCTTCAATAATATAGGCCTGAACAGCAGGTTTCTATTTTTTAAAATCTGGTTCTCATATACAAGTTTTACCTTCTTGGAAAGGAAATCACTTCCCTGGGTGTCATAAGCAG
>NW_015163134.1:53207-55346 GCF_001447785.1 Gekko japonicus
CCAAAAGTCTTTCCATTCTGCTTTTCAGAGTATCTTTCTCTTCCATCACGTCTAGCGGTGTGATGGAGACTGCCGCTGGATGCATTCATCGGTCATAAGCAGTTTGTGGCTTTTCCGTGATGAGAACGAGAGAGGGATCCCAAGCAGGTCTACTCAGAACCCTACTCAGGTCTGGTCAATGGGGGCCCACTCCCAGGACAGGGCTCTTGGGACAGCACTGCGCGCCAGGAAGGGCTCAGGGGCTCCCTCCTCCCTCACCGTGTGCACAGCCCAAAGAATCCAAGCCTCCTGGCTTCAGCCAA
Source organism: Gekko japonicus (assembly GCF_001447785.1). Taxonomy (NCBI): domain Eukaryota; kingdom Metazoa; phylum Chordata; class Lepidosauria; order Squamata; family Gekkonidae; genus Gekko; species Gekko japonicus. The sequence continues at coordinate 53,510 of NW_015163134.1, forward strand.
AGACAATGTGTTATGATGTCCCCAAGCCGGGGAAGAAAAACAAAAGTTGTAGTTTGTTCTCTTGCCTACAGACCAGGATGCGATTTGGGGTCCTGTTCTCCAGGCAACAGAACAAGCCCCAAGTTTGTTGTTTCACCTGGTTGGGCATCACCACCAACTGCAGCTCACTCCATACCAAAAATCTTAATTCTTGAGGTTCCATGTGTAGGAAGGAAGGGGTGGCAGGGGGCACACACTCCCCACGATGCCCTCAGTCACAACTGGACCAAGCTTTGTTCCCGACCTCCGAGTCCAATCACTGCTGCGCAAAGGACAGAGAATTTCACCTGGACTCTCCTTGGCCCCGGCCCTCACTAGCCGACTTTGACCCAGCACTCTCTCACTCTCAGATTAGCCTACCTCAGTGGGTTGTTGTGAGAGTAACATGAGGAGAACTGCCATGCTCCTAAGCTCCGGAAGAGACAAGAGGGATACATAAAAAATACAATGGATTATAGTTGAGCGCCTACCTGAACAGTGGAGCATCGCAACAGACGCAGTGGTACATCCCAGGCTCCGTGTTAGACAGATACATCCCACTAAAAGGCTTCAAACATGTACATTAAGGTTCTAATCCAAAAGCCAGTCACCTCTTCAAAGTTACCTTGCAATGCTGAGCTTCAGCCAGGATTTCTGTGGCAGCTGGGTGGGCGTGCATTCAAGCTGCCAGCTCTACATGGCACCCTGCGGCTGTGTTCCACTCCCACCTTATACGCCTTCTGAACTATGGGGTCAGGCATGGTGCTTTCTCACCGTAATACTGCTTTGTATTGTTTGTGTTTAAAAACTGGTTAAAAGATTATTGGCAGTAAGTCCGGGACAGACAAAAATAGAAAATAGAGAACAGAAAGGAAACTTGCAAAGCTGCCTTTAACTGAATCGGCCAGTCAGGTATTTTCTTTTATTCTGAGCAGCGGTAGCTGCCCAAGATCTCGGCAGCTGCCCAGACATCTTTCCTAGTCCTGCGAGTTTAAACCGGAGATGCTCGGGACTGTGTCCTGAGACACTGAAGGGAGGGGGGTCTGCACCTGTAAAGGCAGGGGTGGACAAGAGCCAATCTGGATTGGGGCCTCACAGCAATTTTTAAAGAACTACAGCAGGTACTAAAATGGCACTGGTGGCCATGGGATAGACCCATGACCATTGTCACATGTAGTCTAGCGCTCCTGGCATGCAAACATACACTTTGCTGCTGAGCCAGGGGCCCTTCCTACACTTGCTGTGTCAGGACTTGAACTCCTTTCTCCTGTTTCTCATCTCAGTTCTTCTTCCCACTGTCCTCTTGGAGCAGTTAGTACCGGGGAGGTCAGGTCTTCACACATTTATGCAATTTACCATCATAGAGTGGCTTACAATGGATACGATGTTCATAAAAGACAGGTATAGCAGTGGCTACTACCATGCTAACTAAAGCTTTGGGCGATGATTTGCTTAACATAATAGTCAAGCATGGTCTCTTCCTCCTTGCTGATATTAATGAGAGCAAAAAAGGAGTCTACAACCTATCTGGAGAATACCTAGATCAGAGACAAGCAAATCATATCCTGGAGGCCCCATCTGGCCCACAGGAGCTTTTCATTGGACTCTTAAGCTGCTCAACAGTCTCTCAGGAACACTGGGCCACAAGACTAAGGCTCCAGCGAGTGGGTTCACATGCCTGAAAAATACTCAGATGGCTCAAGGACCAAGTGCCACTAAGCCCAGCCGAGCAAGAGAGGAAGAGGAAGAAAGAGGAAGAAAGAGGAAGAAAGAGGAAGAAAGAGGAAGAAAGAGGAAGAAAGAGGAAGAAAGAGGAAGA
>NW_015163134.1:55698-65867 GCF_001447785.1 Gekko japonicus
AAGAAGAAGAAGAAGAAGAAGAAGAAGAAGAAGAAGAAGAAGAAGAAGAAGAAGAAGAAGAAGAAGAAGAAGAAGAAGAAGAAGAAGAAGAAGAAGATGATGATGATGATATTGGATTTATACCCCGCCCTTCACTTGGAGTCTCAGAGCGGCTTACAAACTCCTTTCACTTACCCTCCCCACAACAGACACCCTCCCCACAACAGACACTCTGACACAAACTGCTCTTTCAGGAACAGCTGTGCCAGAGCTTGTGACTGACAATGGGGTCTCTGCCCACCTTTGAGGGATCCAAGCTGTATGCCTGATGAAAAGTACTGAGGCCAGAGACTGATCTTCCTGTTTCCTGCACCATGAGCGATGCATACAGGAAGAACCAGCAGGCAATTCAGAGCCCTCAAAGAGTGGGTGGAGACCTAGGTGCCGCCCTGGGACCAAAAATATTCCCCACTCCTCATCTATCCTGTGCAGCTGTCTAGAGAAAGTGTAACCTTTTTCTTCCTCCACTGAGCAAGTCATTATGGTTCCCACATTCAAGGAATAGGTGATGACATGCCAAAGTCTTTATACAGTAACTTATATCTTTGTTTCCTTAGGGGATAACTTGATTTGATTTATGAAACCTGTGAGAGAGACTCCCCTACTACAATACGTGGTTGAGTGAAAACAAAACCATATGGGGGAAAATTGTATTGTTGGACTTGGTCTTCCTGAGAGAATGGAAAACAGCATACCAGGTTTGCTTTACTAAATCAGAAGGGATGTCTATTACTAATATGGCATCTCATTTCTGCCATCAGCCACAGAATTACGAGTTCACTATATGAAATGGCTAAGAGAAAGACTACATATACGCTAGGCTAAAAATCTAGGAAAAGCCTTCTGCAACCTGCGTATATCATGCAAATATAAGGCAGTACAAAAGTATTTGCTTAGGGAATAGGAAGCTTTTCAGAAGCAGACTGTGCCCAGGAATAAGCCTTGCAAATAAATTACTGACTTTTTAATTTGCTTGTACGTGTCAAATGTGATCATGGAGACTATGACAAGTTGGTTCCAGACCCTAAGAAATTATGTTCAAGCCCTTGAGGTGGAAACAGGGTGTGACTTAGACCTCAAAGGAGCCATGACTGAATAAGGTCACCCACTGCGGGCAGCTTCATCACAGCACCTCTCCAGAGGTCATTTTCTCCATCTATGCTGCAATATCAGAAATAGTCCTGATGCATACCTACGCAACAACAAGATGGTAGAGTGGACAGCTCTATTTCCAACAGCAGCCGGAAGATCTGGGAGGTGCATGTTTTGGTGTCCTTCCTCACTCCATGTTGAAACGCACACAGAGAGAAAACAAGCACAGCAAACAAAGAGAGAAGGGAGGACTGCTCCCCTTGCTGTGTTTTCTGTCTGCACTGAATTTTGTTATGCAAAGGAGTGGCCAGAGGTGGAATCCACCACTTGCAGTCCAAAGTGGTCCATTCTACCATTTCACAGCTCTGCTAGATGTGTAAACCAGGCTTGAGCCCAGCTTTGGGGAAAAGCGGCTATTGGGAGAGTCTGCAGAGGGAAACGTTGGGCGGGAAGGGTTCAGCATCCTTCATTAAATTATACTCCCCAAAGCCCAGCTTCACACATTTAATGATGCAGGTCTGCCACAGTTGCTTGGATTTTGGCCCTAAAACAGATACTTCCCAATAGAGAGGGAATGGAACACGGCATACGATCTCTCTCTCTCTTTTATTATTATTATTATTATTAATAATAATAATAATAAAGCTTATATACATAATCTTACATTAAATCATTATACAATCATTTTACCCCCCCCTCCCTCCTTATAGTATCTTCATATTTTTAACCATGTGCACAGATTCTTCATTCGTATTTGGATATTTGGATTGGCTTCCCCCTTTCCACCCATTCCTTATATCCCACCCATTTATTTGTAATCTTTTGACATTTCTCTTCCCATGTCTCTTCAGTAATTATCTGGCATACGATCTGTCTCTATATCGTACAGAACACATATCCTACTGCCTTGAAAACTGTGACATCTCTTTGGCTTACCAATTCAGTTCCTTTTTCCCTTGTGACATGGAATTGTTCAGGAGTCAGTTTCTTTTGCCAGTCAGTGGTAACGTGTGACTCGTCATATCTTGTCAGAGAGCCCGTGTCTTTATCTGGAAAGGTGGGAGAGTCAGAAGCACATTTGAATATGCTGAAATGCAAATCACAGATATGTGGCCCATGACACACTGAACAGGTTTTCATGTGCCAGACTGGAGGCTACACACATGCACCAGATGTAAAACTAGCATTACAACCAGAGCCAGAGAGAGGCAATGTAGTGGCAGGCCTCCCTGCATCTGGGAGGGTGCAGAAAGATCAGGCCCTCAGAACAGCTGCTGAGAAATGGGTTTCCCACCACAGCAGCGGAATTTACCAGTAGGAAATGGTCAAAGGTTCATTTTCATGTTGAAGTTTAACAAGGCCTGGAGTGCAATAAATAGGGATTATGCACCGTTACTAAAAAACACCATAAAGAAAGGAAATGGTCTCAAAAAGATATCCTCTGGCTCCCTGACCCCTGATCCTAGCCCTGCTCTCAAGCTCCAGCATGGACGTTGCTCTGTTCCCAGACCAGTATCTTGCCTCTTCCTTGCACTCAAAAATAACCATGCAGAGCCGAGCCAAACCATCAACACTGACTGTGCTGTGTTCAGCCAATCAGTGCAACTGGCCGAGCAGCTATACATCCTAAACGGCCTTGTGCCAAGTCAGATTGCTGGCCAATCTAGACCAGTACTGACTCCAAGGCTCCAGGCAGAGGCCTTTCCCGTCCCTTATATTGAAGAATATTTTCATCTGCAGATGCCATGGTTTGAATTTGGGACCGTGGTCTCAATAATGACTTCTTCCTAAAACATTTTCTAGGGTGCAGGACCACCTTTTCATTCAGCTATGGCAACTTTGCGATGATCTGCAGGGCCATCCTAAGCAGCTGCACCCCAAGCCCACTGACGTCAACAGACTTAGAAGGATGTAACCCTGCTCAGGATGGATTAACACATGGAATGTTTTGGAAGAGTGATTAACACATGGAATTCACTGCCACAGGAGGTGGCGGCGGCTACAAGCATGGATGGCTTGAAGAGGGAATTAGATAAGTATATGGAGCAGAAGTCCATCAGTGGCTATTAGCCACAAGGTATAGATGGGAACTCTTAGGCTGGGGCAAGTGATGCTCTGTATTCTTGGTGCTTGGGGGGGGGCAACAGGGGGAGGGCTTCTAATGTCCTGGCCCCACTGCTAGACCTCCTGATGGCACCAGGTGTTTTTGGCCACTGTGTGACTGAGTGTTGGACTGGATGGGCCACTGGCCTGATCCAACATCGGCTTCTCTTATGTTCTTATGGCATGGTCAAACGCACAACCCCACGAACATAAACACAGCAGAAACTCAGGGCCTAAACCACCAAGCCCTACTCTGTGAGACCTGGACTAGTCCTGAGGTTACCATGTGGGAAGAGAAACAAGTGGGATGGTAACAAAAGGCCAAGAAACAAAAACACCGTGGCCCACTTAGCCTGCACACATTAGCATACAAGCCAAAAAATACCATAAAACAGAGAAAGTAGAAGTCTTTTTCGAGCCTTTGAAGTAAGAATTCAGCCATATGCACCCTACAATGTGCATCAGTCCCATAATCCCAATATTCTGCAACACGCAGCAGTGGAAATTTGTCATCATCCTCAGCCGAAGGGGACCAAATCCTGAAAGGGTGTTTGCTGAACTCCCTTCAAATTCTCTGGGCTGATGCACTGTTTTGTGAGCACCATTATGCTATAATGCTTAGTTACTGAACAGGAGGATATAGAAAGAAAAGACTGAGGCAATGGAGCAGTACTGAGACCTGTGCCACTCTTCATCCCACATCCTTCTCAGGCAAAGAGAAAAGGGGCCGTGCACCCAGCACAGGGGCTACGCAGCCACCGTTAATTCAAAGGGGCTTTGCTCCTGCTGTTCCTTGGCATGTCGCACAGCAGTACTAGCATTTCAGGGACTAGAACACTAAGGAAGAAGGTGAGGGTCATGTATCCTTTATTAGCTGTAAACAAGAATCTGTAAAATGCTTGTATTGGCCAAGTTGCTTGTTCTCAACACAGTAAAGGAAACAATTCTACCCATTTTACAGATGGAAAAACTGAGTCTTAAAAAAAAAAAGCTACTTGCCCCAGTGAGTTCATGGCCAACTTGGGAATTTCAGCCAGCACTCTAAGGCCCATATCCAGCACTTCAGTAACTGGAACATTCTGGCTTTCTCTTATTTCCATCCAGAGCAAAACAGACAGACTCCAGTCCGGTGAAAACTGATTGCAACTCCCCCTTTTAAACCACTCGGGAAAACTTTTGGATGTAAGCAAGAGCTTCTTTTATTTTTAACTTTGTCTAGCACCTAATTATTTGGGGTACTTGATAAATTATAAAGGTAGCCATGCCTTATTACGTCAATGGGGGTTTAGCTAAGGCTCAGTTTAGCTGGATCGGACCCACTCCTGTTATTTCAGATTCTCGCAGTCCAGTGTGACATCTTCCTTCACACACAAGCAGGACTGGTTTACACAGGGCCGGTTTATGACCACAACTCAGAACCCAGGCCACACAGAGAAAAGGCTGATGGAAAGTACACCCTTTGAACTCCTTATTTTGCCTAGACAAACCAGCCCCAATTTATGAGAGATAATTCCGGGGCTTTTAATACTTGCGTGCATCTCTGCATATCCAGCAGCTTCTCACCCTAACACTACAGTGCAGTGAAAAACCCGCACCCATCAAAATGTATTGACTCTGAACCATACAAGAGAAGCTGAAGTGAGCTCTGCCTCAAGAAAGCTGATGCTGGAATCAAATCTCACGTAGTCTTTAAAAGGCCCCTATTTGGCTGCTACGCGCTAGCAGTCCGCCAGGGCTCCTACCCCTCCGGAACTACCGAGAAAACCAACGAGCGCCAATGAAGGCGGAGGTTTTATCACAGCGGCGCAGAAGAGGGTTGGTTATTTTTTTGTAAGCTGAGCCGCGAGGGGCGGGACGAGGGACTCTGCGCTCCTCCTGCCACACCACGTCCTCCTTTGCCCCCCACCTTTAACGAGAAGGGAGAAATCCATTAAGTAGCCGCACATGAGAACTAGCCTAAGCGGGTCTACTCAGAAATCAGTCCCCATGTTTCCTGGCCGCCGCCGCCGCCAGGAAAGTGTCCTTGCGATTGCCAAGAACGGTGTCCTTAGCGGTAATAAGCCGCAGTGTGACTAACATGGAGTAGACCTGCCGAGGGTTGCGCCTCATCCGGGACGGGAAAGCCTCCCGACCGCCTGCCCTGCGCTGCGCTGACCCAACCACGACGCGGAAAACCAGGCGCAGGAGCCCGCCGCCGGTGCCCTCGCCCGCTCGGAGCAGCTACCCGTGTCGGAGTGAGCCGTGCGGGAGCTCAGCCAGGCGTTGCTGCCGCTGCCGCCGACATCTCGGGGCGCCTGAAAGAGCAGCAGCTGCTGCACGCCGCGAAGTCTTCTGAGCAGCCGGGCCATGGCCTCCGGGGAGCCGCTGGGCGCAGAGCGACTTTCCCGCTGCGCCTCCAGGAGTCCCCTCTGCGGCCGGAGGGAAGAACAAAGCCCCCCCTCGGCCTTCGCCGCCAGGCCCCGCCTGGCCTAGCTCTGCCTCTGCCTGGCTGACGCCTTATCTCTGCCCACAGCCCAGCGGAACGGACGAGACAGGGCGCGGGAGTTCGCCCAAGCAAGCGCCCTGCTGGCCCTCCTCCCTAGAAGGGATCCTGCGCTTCAGGGAGAAGTTCGACAGGCGGAGCTTGTGCTTTACTAGGAATAGGATGTAGTAGGAAAGAGCACGAGTCCAGTAGCAGCTTAAAGACTAACAACATTTGTGGCAGGGTCGGAGCTTTCCTGAGTCACTGCTCACTTCTTCAGATCTTTTTAGGCTTTTGTTAGTCTTTAAGCCGCTACGGGACTCTTGCTCCTTTCTACTGCTACAGACAGACTAACATGGCTACCCGTCTTGCTCTTACTAGTATGTGTGTGAGGGGGCCAATGCACTGTCAAAAGTTGCAGGAATAGGATCACAAATGCATCTCTCCCCATAGCTGTGGAACGGCCTCGAGTCTGATCAGTACTATTGTCCAAATGCAAGGGATGTTGTTATGACAGGAGCCACACTTCTCTACCTGTTTTTCCCCCCTCACAGTGAATCTACAGTTGAAAGACTCAGGAGGAGTTAATTCTCCTCTGCAACCCCTACCTTGTCACCTACCCCATAAAGAAGGATTTTTTCTGTTTGATTTCCATACCTATCTGAAGACGTGAGGGGTGGCTCATGAAAATTCATATTGAAATAAATGTTATTCTCTACGAACTTTTGTTTTAGTCCGCTACTAGTAGGTCAGAAGAGAAAAGAGAGACAGTCCTCTCCTCTGCTTTCTCTTTCCAAAGCTAATACTCTGTGTGTGTGATCTTGATGGGTGCGAAGGTTAAATCCTCATGTGTCTGTGTGTCAGAGAGAGAGAGAGAACTTGATGGGTGCGAAGGTTAAATCCTCATGTTCCCCGGCTCTAAATTGGGGCCTTAGGCAGCTACTATTGCCCTTCTTTAAAAAAAAAGAAATTCTGAAGATCCCCCCCCCCCCAGCGCCTCCTCTGATTGGGATTATGAAGGTGAAACGCCATTCCTTTGAATGTGGAGGGGTGGAGACAGAGCAGGATCACAAGCCCTTGTTCCCAGTCTCCACAAAGCTCATGCATGTTCTGCCTAGCAGGAAATTTTGGATGAGAAAAACAGAGGTGGTGTAAATGAGCGGTGCCCTGACCTGGATAGCTCAGGCTAGTCTGATATCATGAGATCTTGGAAGCTAAGCAGGATTGGCCCTGGCTAGTATTTGGGCGGGAGACCATCCAGGAAGTCTGTGGTCATGTAAGACAAGGGAAAAAGAATGTGATTTCTGACATTCTCTCCTTGATGTATATTGACAGCTGTCACTGTGCCTTCAAAAGTTTAATCATAATAGATCCAGGTTTTGGTATGTAACCTAGAATCTTTAGATTAGAGAAATTTATAGCAGAACATATATTTTATATCTGCATTTCTGTGTATAAGCCTTGGCTCTGTAGAAGCAATAAGAATGGAATGCTATTTAGAAGTTGCAAGGCGAAGTTTAATGTGATTCACAGCCTTTATCATCTAGCTCTCCACATGCAAGCCCAGGAAGGACCCAGTGTTCTCTAATATTCCCAGTGTTCTGAGGACAAGGTAAACAAGTGTAATTACTGACACCACTAAGAGATGCACTGAGTCAAATTATGCTTGTATGATGTTAACTGCCTGGTACCAATTAGATATTCTTTAATGTGCAAATTATATGTGATGTCATTTGGGGTATAAGACCTTCTGCCTTTCCTGGTTATGGCAGAATACAGTTTTGGAACTGCTGAGTGCAAAGGCACTCAGCCTTGTATTCCCGGTTTCAGTGCATTAAACAGATATTCATCTAACTCGTTGGACTCCGACTGTGTGTTTCCAATTCGGCAACGGGAGCACACAGCCACAGATTTGTATATCAGACACAATGCAAAGACAGGCAATGGCAAATGTCCTGTTCATCTCTTGCCTTGAAAACCCCATAAGAGGTTGCCACAAATCAGCTTGACGGCAAACAAAAAAAGCGAGATGCCTTTTTTTTGTGAAGAACAGACCATGTGAAGATTGTTTCTGTGCATATGGTTTGTAAATGTGTATGCCGTGTGCAGAAGCTTAGATGGGGAGGGTGAGAACAGCAGATCAAGTTCTGACCCATCAGCAATAGAATTTGATTACCTACCGTTCAAAGGTGTTCAGATGAATTGTCCACAAAGAATCTGCAGGAAGTGAGGCTGTGCACAACTCTTAAGGGCCTGATTAGATGATATGTTAAACATGAGTTGGGTTGCCGATGCTCCCTCTAAGCTGTGGAGTCTTGCGAGCAAAAATTCCACTTTGTGAGCTCCTGGCATTAAAGTTGTGAGCAAGCGATTTGGCTACTGCATGAATTAGATTGCTCTGGAGCCATCCTTCCTGAGCTAAGACAAAAATGTGTGAGCTGGAGGCTAAAAAACTGTGAGCTAGCTCACACTAACTCAGCTTAGAGGGAACACTGGCCCGGGACCCAGGCCAGCACTCACCTTAACAAAATTGTGTGTGTGTGTGTGGGGGGGACAAATGGGCTTTTGAATGCAGGGGCAGGTGGGGCTTTATCATCCCTTTCACTAGCAGAAAAATGTCAGCAGTGAGACAAACAGCCCCATCCCCCTCAGCCCTTTCCTGCTACCAAAAGCACGCCAAGTGGCTGGGAGGGATGATGAAGCTACCGTGCCATGCTTGCTCAGGAGTTAATCCCCCCAATTCTTATTTTTTGTTTATCTATTTTTTATTTTATTTATCCTTTATAAGATCATTACATAAATTACAGTTTTACAAAACAATACTCAACTTAAAAGCCAGCTATCATACATTCATTTTCAAGAAACCACACCATTTTATGCTCTGTCACACTCTGCTACTGAATTTGGATATGTGTGTGTGTGTTAAGTGCCACCAAGTTGCAGCAAATTTATGGTGACCCCAGCAAGGGGCTTTCAAGGCAAGTGAGAAGCAGAGGTGGTTTGCCACCACCTTCCTCTGCAGCATCTTCCTTGGTGGTCTCCCTTCCGAGTGCAGACCCAGCTTAGTTTCTGAGATCCAATGACCTCAGAATTGCCTTCTCTCCCCAAATATGTATTTAAAGCTCACCAGTTTTCTTCATACTTTATACTCACAAAATGTTGCAGTGCAGTTAATTTTACCATTTGCAGAGTATTTTGAACTTTTAGCAACCGTTCTTCCTTATTAGGAAGTATGCGTCTGCCAATACATAGTGAAAATAATTCTTGTCACCATTAATAAATTAGCACCAGTTCCTTATGAACAACTGGAATTATTTCAGTGCAATTAAGTAAAAAAAAACAAAAACCACTTGTGGCTTCATTGGAAGAATAACATTCCAAATTTCATAACTTTATGAACCATTTTCCAGAAAATCTGCACTCAACAAGACTCTGCACCATATATGTTGAAAGTCAGCTTTTCCAACAGGCAAAACTAGCATGTATTGTTTATCCTACCACTAATTTTAGATAATCTCAAAGGTGTTGTATACCATCAATTAATCATTTTTAAACAATTCTCTCTTAACAGGATGATCACAGACAATAATGATCCTTTTGTACAGATAAATCTGCATTTCTCAGCATTTAATTTAAATCCTGAACCATTTTTATTGTGTTCGTTATCATTACTGCACAATAAATTTAAATATCTTCTGGCCTTAGCATTTTCCCAGTTCTTGCATTTTTGATGTCAGTGTTTTGAGTAAATTCTTTGTTTCCAGTTAATGGATGCTAGTTAAGAATTGGCAGGGGACAAGTACATACTACATTTGTTTCAAACCTCTACGAATAGTGTTAATTTTTAAAGTGAGAGCCAGGTCACATGTTAAATGCAAATTAGGTTGGGGTTTCCTGCAATCCCCACTCACATTTAACATATTGTCTAATCAGACCCTAAATGTAACACTTTTAACAGAAGCTCTGCTCAGGGCCGGCTCTCTCACTAGGCCAGCTAGTCTCTGGCCTAGGGCGGAGCTCCGAACAGGGCGCCAACTGCCCTGCCACCCTCCCCCCGCCAGAAAGGCGGCAGCACACATGCTGTTCTGTGCCACCGTGTAGCCATCCATAGGGCACTCCTGCCCGCCCCAACTCACACGCGGCGCGCCCTTTGGTCCCCATCGCTGATTCGCTGCAGCACTACGAGCGCCCCCCCTGCGGCTGGCCCTGAGTGGGTGATGGCAGGGGGGGGTGCGTGCATGCTGGCCAGGGCCAGGGTGCCCTGCAGGGAGGGGGCTGCTCCGCCCGGGGAAGAAGAGCCGGCCCAGCACGGCAGAAGCGGCAGGCGTGGGGGCGCACTGCCAAGGGCTGTCTGTCCTCAGCCCCCTCCCAGCCCTGCCCCACAGGTGTCCCGACCGCGCCGAGCCTCTGCCCACCCCCCATCACAGTGGCGGGGGGCCCTCCATCCCCCTCCCAGCCAGTCAGGCGGCGACGG
>NW_015163134.1:65929-99563 GCF_001447785.1 Gekko japonicus
CCCCCCATCACAGTGGCGCGGGCCCATCCATCCTCCTCCCAGCCAGTCAGGCGGCGACGGGCTCCTTCCTCCTTCTTGGCCAGTTGGGCATGGCCCGGGGTGGGCGGCGGGCTCCCGAAGATGGCCGGCCTGAGCTGGAGGCTGGCAAAAAGCGGGGAGCGGACAGGGGGGACGGGCGGGTAGACTCTGCAGTTGGCGGAGCGGGCTGGGGATGCGGGAGGGCGCGAAACCCCTCTCCAGAACCCTCCTCCTCCTCCCAAGTCTGGTCTTACAGACCCATTGGGTTCCTTGTCTCCAAGCCCTGCCTGGAGGTTGCCAACCCCCATAATTGGTGGGCGCGCGGGTGGGGGGGGCGCCAGAAGGTAGCCCCGCCTAAGGCACAAAAAAGCCTGGAACCAGCCCTGGTTCTGCTTAATAGGATGCCTTTTTAAGGGTACATATTGTTTTTTAAAATCCCTTACATAAACACAGTTTACCTTCAGTTATGCAGTGAAGATCTTTGTGCTATGGTGGCAACTGATACCAAAAGCAATATTGTTCTGAATCTCTCAGCCAATCAGATGTCCTGGGGGCAGTCAGAAGCCCATCTGGCCCCTCTTCGCTTTCTAAAAACATTTGGCGGGAGCCGGGAAAGGTATTGGTGGGCTGGAGACCCCTGGGTTAGATTCTCTAGGATCTGAGGGACCCCGGTTGAAATCCCCATTCTGCTGTGGAAGCTTGCTGGGTGGTACAGTTGCCAGTCTCCAAGTGGGGCCTGGGGATCTCCCGCTTTTACAACTGATCTCCAGCTGACAGAGATCAGCTCCCCTGGAGAAAGTGGCTGCTTTGAAGGGTGGACTCTATGGTACTGTGCCATGCTGAGGCCCCTCCCTTCCCCAAACCCCGCCCTCTCCAGGTATATTCCAACCCAGACCTGGCAATCCTACTGGGTGATCTTGGCCCAATGACACACTTTTAGCCTAACCTACCTTACAGGGCTGTTGTGAGGATAAAATGGGGAAAGGAAGCATGTTGTAAGCCACTTAGGGTCGTCAATGGCGAGAAAGGCAGGGTATAAATGAAGTAAATAAATAAAGAGAAGTGGGCTCAGCTGCAAGCAAAGCATTGGCTGAGGGGAGAGACCATGAGAAGGTAAGCAGTGGGTGCAGTGAATTCAGGTTCCCACATCTGTATGCCATTTTTGCTTTAAAAAACGGACATCACTCCCCTACTTTATACATGAATCAGACCTAGATCTGCTGTCATATGTCCTTTGAACTTCTCACTATAGTTGCTCCAACCCTATATTTTGTCTCCAACAGTAGCCAGGTAGATAGTTTGAGGGGACAGCTAGGATATGATGGTAATAATTATCTACATGGGTTTCCAGCATTTGATCATTTGCAAGTACACTGCCTCTAAACATGGAAGTTCAGTTTAGTTAGTATGTTTTTATTAATTTAAGTATGCATATTCTGCTTTTCTTTCAAGGGGATCCAAAACAACTTGGAATACATAACTAAATACATCTCAAGCCATTTCTGGACTCATTGGTTAGCTTGATGGGAGACATGGGCCAAGAACCCTTGGTCACACCCAAGCTTTATTAGATACCTGGGAGAGGAAAGGGGTAAACAGTCCTTAGCAAAGACGTTACACAGCTGGCAGAGAGGGTCCTCTCCTCCTCTTGCTCGTTCCCTCTCTTCCAGCTCCCTTTCTCCTTTTATTAATGTTATGAAGTGTCTGGGGGTACTCCAGCTGAAAAGCAGGGTGCAAATTTAATGCATGATTATTTTCCTTCAGGGATATTTTATACTGGTGTCATGCCCATCTATGAACATATAAGAATGTAAGAAGGGCCCTACTGAATCAGACCAATGGCCCATCTAGTCCAGCATCCTGTTTTACGCAGAATCCAGTTGAGTGGCTCTGAATATGGAGGTTCCTTTTTAGTCACCATGGCTTGTAGCCACTGATGGACTTGCACTCCATCCATCTGTATTATCCCCTCTTAAGGACGTCTGTGCTCTTGGCCATCAGTACCTCCACTGGCAGTGAATTCCACAACTTAATTACTTGTTGAGTGAAGAAGCATTGCCTTTTGTCAGTCCTGAATCTGTTGCCCATCAACTTAATAGAGTGCCCCGGAGTTCTATTATTATGGGAGAAGGAGAAAAAGTTGATCCTCTTTTTCAATCCTGTGCATAATGCACATAAAACTGCTTTATATTGGGCCAGACTAGTAGGCTACCTGGGTGATCACTATCTACTTGGATTGGCTCAGATCTTCAGAGCCCTCACGTACTCTTTCCCATCCCTGCTACCTGAGTTCTTTCTATAACTGTAAATGGCAGGGATTGTACCTATCATCTACAGCTTGCAAATCATGGGTATCATAACAAAGCTATGGCCTTTCTCCATGGGCTATGATCTGGATCCGTTTTGCAAAAATATCATCAGGATTGGATTTCCAAAACTAACAGAACGGAACTTTCCATACCTTTCCATACCTCATCTTTCAAGCTGGCAGAGTATGTGGGTAGCTGCTGCCTTAGTCCACAGCAATATCCGCAAACAGAAGTCATGTAGTGTCCCCAAGAGGGATTTTATTTTTCAGATTTAAACTTTTTATTTATGCTTGTTCCAATTAACTTACTTGCACAGCAACAGAATAATACAACAAGGAGGATTCAGGTGGGGTATCCGTGTTGGTCTGAAGCAGCAGAACAAAGCTTGAGTCCCGTGGCACCTTTAAGACCAAAAAAATTTAACGGTATAAGCTTTTGTGTGCAAGCACACTTCCTCATACTTGAGGCAAATAAAACTTTCTTGGTCTTAAAGGTGCCACTGGATTCAAATTTTGTACAAGGAGGAGGAGAGAGGCAAAAAAAAGACAGGCAATGAAATGATTGTGCAGTTTGTTTTACAACTGAATAAAATGTTAGAGTCTAAAGAAATTAGGAACATTATTCAAGTTATAGTGACATCTTTTGGTAGATTACTTGTATTTATATATTTTAATTTCTATACCTGCCTTTCTCCTGCACATTTCAAAACCTATGGCAGAGGATGAAGAGTTAAATAACCACTGATAAAAGAAATGAATGGGTTCTATATCTTGAAGAAGGTGTCAGCGCTTGCTTGGATTTTTGTGAATGTGGTTGGTGAGCTGGTTGCTGTAACAGAGCTGCTCTTTAAAGTGTGCGCACCATATGCTAATTGTCATTTTTTAAGTCATAGATTTCCTGAGATATGATGGATCTTATTGCTAACAAGACATTTTTAGCAATGGTGCGGGTGTCAGGCCTCCCAAGTGGTACTATTTAATGCACCAAATAGATGGTTAGATGCATCACAGCAGGTAGAACAATGCTTTGAGCTGAACCGTATCTGAAAAAAACAGTATCAGTTTCATCAGTCCCATCTCCTAGCAGGTTGCCAATGAACATTGCTGAGTATAATGGAAATGAGTGTTAATACTTAACATTTTTAATAAAAAATGAGAAGTGAGTTATGAAGATAACCATTGTCCTGAACAAATCTGCACCTCCTCTTGGAAAGATTTAACCTTTTTTTAAAAAATGGCTGCTACTTGGTTATTTGTACTTGACATAAATCATTTGTGCACTAAGAACAGGTGCTAAGTTCAGAAGAAGGTGAGGACACTCAGCAGATCACATTATTAAGCCCATCAATTGCTGTCTAATCTTGAGTCAAAGTTCATGAAAACTATGCAGTGAAAGAGGCCCAGCACTAAAGTTTAATTAATGATTAAATCCAATCACTTCAGTGAACAGAAGGAGTGTGCAGTTAATTATGGGCATAATGATTGTGTGTGTGTGTGTGTGTGTGTGTGTGTGTAGTGGGGAGGAGTGAGTCCAAACTGTACAGCCAACAACTGTGATTCTCTAAAACATAATGAAATGAACATGTGGTAAAGAAGATGGTGTGTGTGTGCGCGCACACATGTGCATTGGCAGATATGTCAGCTAGCAATGATGCCCAGAAACATAGCTTTGACCCTTTCTTTCCCATTGAAGAGGCAACAGTCGAACAAGGCTCAATTTATACATGAAGTTTACTATACAGAAATTGTTTGGCACACCCCTGGGTTGCTGACTTAAAACCTTGCCACATAGTACATGAAACAAGTTACCCCTCCTTGTACTTCCACATCACATGGAAAGTAGATGTTCCCTGCAGTAGCAGTTTTATGTTCCCTGCAGTAGCTAATGTTAACACGGAGCATCCCCATGTGACAACTCAATACTGAATGGCTCTGTGCATTACAACAATGGCAGGATTAAGTGAACACCTGGAAGCCATTTCAAACTATCTCCACATAATTTGTAATGCGCAGATTTGCCCTTAAGAAGAAGAAGCAGAAGAAGAGAGAGATGTTAATTAATGATTAGATTTGGAAGGTGGGCTCCATGGCAGCATAACTGTTTCTCTCTGTACAAAAGGGCATTTCAAGTCTTGTCAGAGCTGGCGGAAGAAAAGTGATATCCTTAAGATGTTAGCCAAGGAGGGGTTTTTCCCACATCCCACCCAACATTATTCACCACAATGCTCTGGCCCAGAACATGTGACTAGATACAAGCGTGAGCTGATGCTTGACCATGTCAATAATGGACACATGATTGTATTTTCCAAGTTTTAATGTCAGTCTTTTAAATTGTATTTTCCATCCTGAAAGATTGTAGGGCTAGATGAGATGCCAGGAGATCTATGAGCCGACGTGGCAAGCCTTTTTATGAAAGGTAAATGGCAACCCTGGAGAACGGAGGGTGCTTTAAATCAAGAAGGCGGTACAGGACATTTCCCACCCCCATGGCTTTACCACTTGAAACTGGCCTGTGCCTCCACACCGTTGCTTGCCCTGGAAGGGAAAAAAGACAGGCTTTGCCTTTCCCCTTCCAGGGTTAACAGCACAGGGTGGATGGGCTAGTTTGCAAGGGGGAAACTAGATTAGAAAGGGCAAACCTTTCCCCCCCATGTCAAAACCCTGGTCCAACCCCCCTCTCCGAATCTGATCCAACACCTTTTTAAAAAACCACGGGGCATGTGTGACCAACAAGTTCACAAGTGTAGACAAGAATAATAGATGCTAAAGCCTAAAATTCATTTCACAGCAAATGCAGAACTACGGTCAGTGTCAGCACCTGCCTTCAAATACTTTCCTAAATAAAGATTTTCTCTGTGGAAACAGAGGGAGATGGGGAGGGGCTCTCTTGGTGGGGATCTTTGGAAAGTCAGCCTGACTACTAATGTGGAAATGTCTGGTTTTATTAACACGTAAGCAATAACAACTGTGCATTTATTTTGCTGTAAATGCATTTATCTGGGAAGGCCTTTCAGTGTCACAGTCTAAATCCAGGGAAGGATCACTTGTTGGAACCACACTTGTTAACTATGCGGGGGGAGGGGGGGAGGATGGAAAAGGGAAACAACGGTTGGGTTTTCCAGGATTTTTACTTCTGGGCTGCAGCAGCAGGAACAACAGCCTGTGTGTGGGTGGGTGTATGAGAGAGTAGGTGGTCGATGGCGGCAATCATATCCATTTGGCAATACGTTCCCCCCTGATCTCACGGTATCTCAGCACAGCCGGCTTGGCAGGTTTGAAGGGCAAGTGGGTCGTCACACAGATTTAAGTCGGCAGATGCTGTGCCAGATAATTCAGCCCAGCAGGTGAGTCATGTGGAAGCGGGAATAATGCTTTGCAAGCTAAGCTCCCAGCAATTAATGGACAAAGATTCTGGAGTCTGTACTTGACTGTGAACTACTTTCATGTCATGTTCTTTCTCCCTTCCTGGTTACATGGGCACCCAGTTTTGTGGCCAACAGCCTGCATTTGGCAAGGTCAGAAAGTTGTTTGGCGACCACGGGAAGCTTGGAGGGGTCATGGAGGGGAGTCCTCAGCCCACCTGAGATTCCAAATCCAGCCTCTCAGCTGATCTTTCATTGTTTGGGAGAGCGACAGGGATGACGGATTCAGGATAACAGGAGAGGGAGGGAGGGAGAGGGGGGGGGACAGCATGCCAGGGAAGGAGGAAGTGTACTGGTATGGAATGCACTGCAGCTTTCTTACTTGGGAGACTCGATTCATTTATCTGGATATTTGTATCCTGCATTTCTCCTCCGTGGTGACCTGAAGTGGCTACATTGTTCTCCCTTCCTCTATTTCATCCTCACGACAACCCTGTGAGGTAGGCTTCAGCTGAGATGGTGTCTAGCTTAAAGTCACCCAGCCCAGATTCTACGGCAGAAGGGGGAATCAAACCTGGGCTCCCCAGATCCTAGACCAACACTCTAACCACTGCACCATCTGGGCAGAACCCTGTTATGTGGATCATTTCCCACATCCTTCCTCGGAGAGCAGAGCACCTGAACGTTGTGGATTGATTTGTAGGGATCTCACGTCTGCAAAAAGGGCTGGCTCCCCGGGTTGGAAGCCGTGATAAATCCCCCTAGATTCGGTATTGTTTAAATGTATTTTTATTTATTTATTTTGACATGTTTACCCCGCCCTCCCCGCAAGCGGGCTCAGGGCGGCTTACAGGGGGCAAAAGATAGTGCTGCGATGCAGGACAGGCAAGCAGATGGTGGCTAATCCTTGCTGCCACTGGGTTTTGTGTTCTCTGCCCAGACAACTGAGCAGTCCAGGATACTAGAAATCCTAGCAGCCACTCCCTTTTCCTCTTGCTCCAAGTGGCAGCCACTGCGGCCTGAAGTTCAGGCAGCCGAGCAAACTGCTGCTGGCCCTCTACCTGCCTGGCAGAGAAAGGGGGGAGGAGGAGGAGGAGGAGGAGAATGGACCCTCTCCTCTTGTGGAGGCAGCATGATGACCAAGCAGGCACAAAGCTGCCTTCTACTGAGTCACACCATCGGGGCTCTCATATTGTCTATTCTGACCGGCAGTGGCTCCCCGGGTCTTGGGCAAAGGACCTTCACATCACCTGCTCCCTGATCCTTTTTAAACTGGAGCTGTAGGGACTGAACCTGGGACCTTTAGCATGCAAAGCAGATGCTGGACCACTGAGCCACATCAATCCTTCTAGGCAAGCCTCCGTGCCAAGCACACACCCCAGAGAGGAAGGGCCCACTGGAATCATTGCCCCGGGGGCCTCGGCAACTCCCCAGTGCTCCCAGCCCCTGATGCCAGCCCTGTCTGCAAACTCTTTGGATAAGGCCACTGCGCGTAAGAGTTCTGTAAACATCCCCGTTCTTTCTTTCTGTCTCTCTGCATGTTCAAACTAGTTTCATGACAGGACAGGGTACACGTTCAGTGAAAAATAAAACAAATCTGTGCATACAGCTTTGGCACAGAAAGACTTTGGTTTTAGTATATATATGTTGGCTTCAAGCCCAGTGGTCGGAGGCCAAAGAGATGAGTGGCGGTGGCAGCAAGGCAGGGCCAGGAACTGGATGAGGACATGGCAGGAAACAGCAGGTGTTAGGAGTGAAAGGGTCCAAAAACGCAGGACACTTGCCGAGGCCTGCCTTCAGCCGGCTGGCGGCCGTCTCACTGCTCAGACATTTCCTGCTTCATGATGAGCCACTCTGTTCACCAACAGAGGGTGCATAAAACATTAACCACCCATCCAAACCAGGTACGTCAGTTTCTTGTCCAAAGGAAGCTGTCGAAGACAGGGTTTGCCTCAAAAATAAATTATTTTTGTAATTCTGTGGTAACAACCAGACACCAGTACTGGACACAAAGATAAGTAATCTAATACTCACACCCTGTTTTAAAAAAGCAATCCCCTAGTCCTTAAGCATGGCAGTAGTGGATAGAATGTGGGTCTAGGATTGGTTTGAGTCTCTGTGCTGCTGTGGAGGCTCGCTGGGTGACCTTGGGCCAGTTACACCAATCTCAGCTTTTTCTACCTCACAGGGTTGTTGTGAGGATAAAATGGAGGAGGCTGTTGTGAGCCACTTTGGGTCCCCATTGGGGCAAAAAGTGGGGTATCCATGAAATAAATAAAATAAGTGAAGGTAACGTGTTTTAGCAATGCCTTACACCTCAGAGGAGGTCACAGGGGGCTGAGAAAGCTTTCCGACAGGCTGAGTGTCAAGTGCCTAAACATATTCTTTGATTCTCTTCATGACAAGCTAAACTAATCTGCACGTGTTATGAAGTTCCTAGTATATGGCTTTCCTTGGAGCAGAATGCTTTGGTGCAGATATTTAAATTTTTAAACGCAAAGTTAGCCTTTAAACAAATGTCTGGGAATCTTAATATGGGAGTGCCTTCTCTGATTGACAGGCCCACCCAGCTCTACCAACTTAGCCATTCATCCATTTGCCTCTAAGTGCTCCCTCTAAACTGTGGAATCTTGGGAGCAAAAATTACTGGCATTAAAGTTGTGAGTGAGCGATTTGGCTACTGCATAAATGAGTTTGCTCTGGAGCCATCCTTCCTGAGCTAAGACGAAAATGTGTGAGCCGGAGGCTAAAATACTGTGAGCTAGCTCACACTAACTCAGCTTGGAGGGAACGCTGTAAGTGAGATGGCACTGGTCACAGTGCCTGTATTTCCACCTCTAAACAAGGACTCCCCAAAGACGTTGGTGCCACCCTGGCCTGTTCTAGGAGCTCCAGTGCAGGACTCCATGCCTGGGAGCACAGATCTTGAACAAAGCGTTGGGCAAATCACGCTTTGCCTGCAGCAGCTTCCTGTAGGTTATTTTAATGGATTTATCACCCCGAACTAAGCCCAGGCCATCTGTTACATCCTCTAATTACAAATGCAGAAAGAGCTAATTCACAACTGCATCATAAAGAAGTAAAATAGAAATGATTTAAGTGTGGGCGTATGTCATGTTTCATGCGCCAATCGGAGGCAAATGGCCCTTCCGCCCCGACTGGCTGATTTCTTTTATAATAGAAAGTATCCTGTTCTTTACGGCAGGGAATTCGGACTGAATTACCTGCCACAGGAGGCTACGTGCCATTCTTAGCTGTTTGCTATGAATGGACAAAAATAAAATGCTGCATTATGGTTAATTCCCCCCCCTCCTTCAGGATGAACGGGGGGGGGGGGGGGGGAATGACTTTTTAAAACCAAAATCCTCCTCATTAGGGGTGAGGTGGGAGTTGGGCACATGGAACTACTGCTTTCCCCAAACCCTCCAAGTCTTCTGGGGCTTCATCCATCTTGCAATTAACAAAAATGACACATCTGACTAATTAAAACATACACAAGATTATGTTGCTGCTGATTTATTAGCAGAGGTCGAGCTCTTTCATTAACACTATGCTCTCTTCCTTTCTCCTCTCCGGGTGTTTTCCCTGGGGGTTGGAATGGGGGGGGTGGAGAAGGGGGGAGTGTTTATGGTCCTAGCCCACAATGATATTTCAAGGCCCCATTTCCGAATCACTTTGAAGTGACAATATTTGATCAAATAGAAGCTGTGGAATTTCAGTAATGATTTTAGATTCCCATTTGCATTTTATATTCTTCCTCATCGCAGAGAGTGGATTAAGCCTCATATGAATATTTAATCCAACTGTTTGTCCTGGGTCTCTCCTGAGATTCTCTAATTTAAAACATTGATGCAGCTGAAGGGGTTCAGTCTTGGAGTGCAAATACTAATATCATAAAGGATGAGTTCAGCTGCCTGTACTTTTTTCTAGATTAGGTCCTTCCATCTCAAGCCTCGCTCACTGTTTGTGCGGAGCTTTTTAATAAACTTGCTCCACCAACAGAGGCCCCAAATGCCAACCAATCAGGGCCAGGCAAGGCCGTGCGCTGTCCAAAGGAAGTTGCTACAAGCAATTTCCTGGGACCGTGGGTGCTTAAGGAAGGCCGGGAAGTGTCTCTTCCTCCTGGATTACAGCAGAATTACCCCTCTGGAGTTGCTTTCTTTTGGAGATTTGTTCAAGCCCCAAAGTCTGGGAGTTGTCCTGGTGAAATGTAATTTTTAAAATTGTTTTAATATTATGTTATTCTTTTAATAACAAGCAAACTCAACTCCTAAGGCGACCCACTTCCTGCTTTGAGTCCAGTTTTTGGAGAAAAGTAGCAAATATTTTATTTCATTAAACCCCCAACACTCCAAGAAGACACAAAATGAATGTTTGGTCACAGTGCTGGCATGCTGGACTCACTGCCTGGAAAGAGGCTCCAGCCTTTCCTTGTAAATTCTTAAGAGAAACAATGTCCATTGAAGTTTTATATTTTTGGGGTAATGTTTACTTTTATATTGCTTAGTTACGTTACTTATCTGACGGGCAGGAAGGATATAAGTGCTGGAAATAATGGATACACTGCAGCTGTGTGAGGGGGGAAATATCCCTGCCTCCCATGCCCAGGGTGACACAGGTGATGTTCCTACACTACGTGACTCCCTTGATCGATGGCCAATGCTGTCAAGCTGGGAGTGGGAAGTGACCCCTCATGGCCAGTTTCATACCCTTCCATGGCATATAAACAGATCCCGGTGTCTACTGCCTGTCTTAGCCTCCCCTAACTGAACCAGACCAATAGAATAAAAGTAAAACCGGAATTCGTTAGCATGTTAACATCATGTTTCATTTTAAAATTGTTTTATATTGTTGTATTATTATTTATGAGAAATGATTAATGTAATGAACCGTGTTTTATATATTGTGTGAACTTTTACTTTGTTGTAAGCTGCCCAGAGCCAGCCTAGGCTGGATGGGCAGGATAAAAATCAATAAAATAAATAAATATAAATATAAATAAGGTGAGTTTGGTTATGGGAACACATCTCCTGCACATGCACATCCTCCTCTACCCACCCACAGTGTGCAGAATGTCACAAGTGACCTGGATGAAGAGGAGAGATTGGATTTATACCCCACCCTTCACTACCTGAAGGAGTCTCAGAGCAGTTTACAATCTCCTTTCCCTTCCCTTCCCCACAACAGAAACCCTGTGAGGTAGGTGGGGCTAAGAGAGCTCTGAGAGAACTGTTTGTGAGAGAACCCAAGGTCATGCCAGCAGCTTCATGTGGAGGAGTGGGGAATCAAACCCAGTTCTCCCAGATTAGAGTCCACACGCCTAACGACTACACCAAACTGACTTATGCTTATACACCTTATTTTGTGATGGATGTAGCACATCACATGTGATATTCTACACATTGTGTGTATGGGGAAGGGGGGGAGGAATATGCTTCAGATTTATTCTCATGCTTTTCTGCATCCACTGACATTCCCATAAATGTTGTTACTTCAGTGGTGAAATGTAAAAACATAACATACTCATTCATACACAAATCTGGTTCTATATTTATTATTTAAATGAATGGACTCAGACACTGATAACCATCACTGCTATCCCCATTGCTTCATTTACTCCAGGGGTGTCGAACTCATTTGTTACGAGGGCTGGATCTGACAGAAATGTCACTTTGTTGGGCTGGACCATGCGTGTAACACAAAGTACTCTTAAGTACTTTGTGTTACATTTTATGGCACACATGGCTCGGCCTGACAAAATGACATTTATGTCAGATCTGGCCCTTGTAACAAATGAGTTCGACACCCCTGATTACCCTGTGGGAATTTTGAAATGAGAGGTGATTCTATTGTGGCAGTCCAGGAGAAAATCAGTCTGGCCTTCTGCAAGCAACTGGTACAAGTCTGTGAGTTACCATGTGCATTCCTGAATGCTTGAATTCATTCATCCATCTATAATATTTCTGAGTACGTTTTGTAGATAGGTACCCAGTGACATATGCAAGACAAAACACTTAAAACAATGTTTTTTTTGCCATCATATCACCGCTGACGTGTGGTAGCCCTGTGGGGTTTTCAAGGCAAGAGACACATTCAGAGGTGGTTTGCCATTCCTTGCATCTGTGTAGTGACCCTGGTATTCCTTGGTGGTCTCCCCTCCAAATATTTACCAGGGCCAACCCTGCTTAGTTACCGGGATCTGACAAGATCAGGCTAGCCTGGACTGTCCAAGTTCCAGGCGCTTAAACATTACAATACACAAAACCCTTAAATGGAAGGAAAGCGAAGACCGGAAATACAGACTGGTGTGACATCATCACCCCTGGAAAAAGCTGTATGCCTATTGACAAAAGCTGGCCAGACTACTAGCTGAGTGGATTTCCCTTGGGAACAAGTTCCACACGGCAGATGCCTCCTCAGACTTTGATCTGGCCATACTAAGTTTGTAATATAATGCAGCCTCCCCTCCCCCCAAGTAAATGGTGATGGCTTCCAATAAGACAACCAACCAGTTTTGCTTCAGATTGCTGGTATTTTCAAGCCATAAGTAAAGCTAAGAACATTTTTCACTTTAAAATTTGAGAACTATAACACAAATAGCTCAGCGTCATCCACGTTAGTGAATGTGCACAATCATTTCCTTTCCTACCCAACTTCAGTGCTAATCTTCTGTTTGCTTTATACAGCAAACTAAACTTTTTCTGGTCAAGCCTTATTGAAAATGAATGGATATAAGGTTTGTGACCAGGGTGGCCATCCTGCGAAAGCTGAAATTTTAAAAGCACAGGTTATATATGCTTTTTATATTTGAATTTTATTTTAAATGCATTAAAACATAAACTGGGTCAGAGATTCTTATGCCTTTCTGATGATCTCAAGTTAGGATTTCAGTCCCCCCCCAACAAACAACAGATCCAAAGTCCCTAGATTCTTCAGTCCACATCAAAGAGCTTCACTTGAGCTACCCCACCTGAATCTACCTTTGCAAAGGAGTTGTACAAGCCCCGGTCTGCAAAATCAATAAAACTCATTGACAAGCGGCTTCTAGGACAGCCCTGGAAAGAGAGTTAAATCCGTCTGTAGCAATCTGCCTCTGCAGTTCCTTCTTTCATCAGGTGGCCCGGCTGGAACATGAGGTCAACGATAAACGACTGAGGCGGAATCAGAAGGCCGGGTATTCCCAAGGGAGCCTCGGCAACCAATTTCACTTCATTCCATGCTCTGGTGTACTCTCCGCGGACTAAGATGCAACCGATGCCGATTCTGTCTGCTAAAACCTATGTAAGGAAGCAACCACACGACAATGTCTGTTCGCTTCCCATATTCTCTTGCATCTGTTGTTTGAGCCTTAATTGTTGAAGTATTAAAAGCATTTTGAGTTTACTAAATATCAGTTTCCTGTCAGGCAAAGACCTGGGGTGCCTTTCTGTAGGCATTCTAGTTATACTCACTATTGAAGATGGTTAGTAGGAAGAAGTGAGTGATGTTCACATAACACTCATCTGAAGGTAAAATAAGACTAAATGTGAAGCTGAATGATTGAAACTGAGTGCCAAACTAGACATGATGGCAACCATGAGTTCCACCTGTGGCTGCCACTGGAATTTTAGGGAAGAAGCCCCGGTCTGCAAAATCAATAAAACTCATTGACAAGCAGCTTCTAGGACAGCCCTGGAAAGAGAGTTAAATCCGTCTGTAGCAAGAGAATATCGACGTTTAAGCCAGTATATTGAAACATACACAAAATGTTTCAGGGTTTTTTTTAAATGTGCAATGTCAACAGTAATTTTTTCCATTTAGAAAGCTGGGTGACTAATTACATTTACCTTGAAAAGCAAAGCCCGATGGTAGAAGGTCCCTTTGTTGATCTTTCCAATAGGCACAACGTTACATTTAAGTTCAAATTCAATTTCACTTATGTGAAGTTCCCAGCTGAATTCATGTAGCTTGTCTCTTTCAATCACGCCACCCATCTTCTCTGCAACAAACCTGTTTTAAAATCCACCAAGGAAAATTTAAAACCATGTTCATAACTTTACTCCAGCATTCTGTAGTAGAAAAAAAAAACCCAACCCACATAACATTACTATCTATGTACAGCTTACAATGGATCGGTTTCATGATCCTAGTTGTTACGGAAGTGGTCTCTCTCTCTGAATACCCCAGTTGATGCAACCACACCAGAGGATCCCGAAGATGCCACACCCACCCAGCTCCAGCCAAACATCACATGAAAACAAATCACAATGTGCCTAGCACTCTAGAATTTTGCCTCCTTAGTTCTCCCCACTGCAACAGCATTGAACTGGGGTGAATGGCTTTGGTCCTTTGTTTGTATGTGATGTAACTTGAAACACTGAGTTCTCCAGACTAGTTGACCTTTTTGTCAGTGCTTACTTCTAATAAGACAGATCATGTTGCACCTAAATAGTATAGAGACAGAGAGCTTCTACTTGGCTGTTTCCCACGCCAGTAACACGTGTTGGAAGTAATCACATGGACAAGTAATGAAGTTGCTTTCCGTGCCGGCATCCTTAATGCAGTCAAGTGGAAGCAACTACTCTGTTGGTACCGTACAAACCAGCCCTTAGGCTCTCAGTATACCAAATCTGCAGGGCAAATAAAAATGTACTATCATCGTAGCTATTCTAATTTTTATTAGCCTCGTTCTTTGAGTATGCTGAATGTTGCCAGACAAATTAAAATGCTAATCTGACTTTTTGTAGGTCATCTATTCACATTATCTTTATAGGCCAAGCCACTCCAGCGCTTCTAGAAATTATTCCAGTGTGCAGCAGCCAAACTGCAATCCATACAATATATGCTTTTTTAATCTGCCAGGTGGCCTCCTCTGTGCCAGCAGCTCACATCCGGAAGAGACAACGTGTGAGACATGAAAGCACTGTATGGCGTTTGTTCCCCTGAACCTGTTCACAAGAAAATACGTATAGGGGTGGGAGACAAACAGCCCAACCCAAAGAGCACCTTTGCTGCAGTAAGCATTTGGGCTAGGATAAGGAGCTGTGGTGACTCAAGTGGGTAAGGCGCTGAACTGCAGGCTGTGGAAGGTCGGTAGTTCAGCAGTTCGAGACCTGAGTGCGCCGCATGACGGAGTGAGCTTCCGTCTCTAGTTCCAGCTCCTGCCAACCTAGCAGTTTGAAAGCAAGAAATTGAAAGTAGATAAATAGGTACCACTTCAGTGGGAAGGTAACAGCATTCCCCGCACCTTGGTGTTTAGTCATGCCAGCCACATGGCCACGGAAACATCTTCGGACAGCGCTGGCTCTTCAGCTTTGAAATGGAGATGAGCACCGCAACCCTAGAGTCGGATTCGACTGGCTTTCGAGCAAGGGAACCTTTACCTTTTAAGGCAGCCACTTCCCCATTGCAGCCAATGACACTGCAATGGGATGATGAGTTCATCCACACTTGTGAGCTTGTCACACTCATGTTACAAGGAGGGGTTGGTCTTTTGTGAGAGTCTCCACTGCCGGCTGCAGCACTGTAGCTTCCAAACAGTGGTTCCACTTGTCATAGAAATGGATGGACAGAGGGGACAGCAGAGCACGATGGAGGGAGAGGGGGACTGAGGATGGAGCAATGATGTGGCCGTGGTGAATAAGCTACACTAAAGACATCCTATTTGGCTCAAATTTAGTGGCAACTTGCTATAATGAGATGGTAATCACAAGGCAGTGTAACAGGATGGGCAAGCTCCACTTACCAAATGCAGGGGGTGCTGCAGCAGCTACTGTGACACTGGTTACTCATATAATGTATCTGCCACTTTGCAGATGTATAGGAACACAAGGCGGACAGAATTCAGGTAGCAGAGCAGCTCATATGTGTATGGCAAGGATTATTGTCAGCTTGAGTGCACCTTGTCTGTCGTAATTCCTAAGCCTCGCAGGCATGAGCACTTTCAGCCCACACCCAGTTTGGCATGCACAAGCCCACTGAAACCAATTAGGGAGACCTACAGTAAAATGATCTACCTGGAAAAGAGCGAGAGTCCAGCAGCACCTTAAAGACTAACAAAAATTTGTGGCAGGGTACGAGCTTTCATGAGTCACCGCTCACTTCTTCAGATACCATCAGGATCCACCTGGATTTCAAGTGTTTAAAAATTGTTCACTCTACATAATATTGGGGTTTCATAATTTCTTTCTTACTTGGTTTCTTTTTCTTTACAGTCCAGCACAATTTATGGACAATACAATTTTAACAAAAACTTAAAACTCATTATAAACCATACATTGTGTTAAATTCTTTAGTCTTCCATACCCACCTTCAGTGCTCTCCTCCATACGTGCCCCAGAGGTCCACATTTCCCTTCCAGTTTCCAGAACCACAAGTGGTCCAGGGTTTTCTTCTGTACATTTTCCCTAGACAGTGCGTTTATGGCAGAGCTTATGCTTGTCTCACTTTTTGTGCAATGCAGAACTCATTTTAAGAGCTTACAAGTGGGCGACCCACAAGAAGAGCTCATTTCCTTACTCCCTCTTACTCTTCTTCTCCCCCCCCCACAAAAAAGTGCCTACAACCTCTCCTCACTACCTTTTCTCTCTCCTCCCTTCTTCAGCTTTCCCTCCATTGGCAGTCCTTCTCCTTCTTTCTGTCCCATCTATCTATACACCTTGTACTGTTTCTTTCTCCCTCCATTTTCCTCTTCCCCTTCCCTCATCTTCAGCTTTCTCCTTTTTTGTTCCTCCCCCTCCATCTGTACCTTTGCTTCCTCCTATCTTTTACCATTTTTAGTCTGTCTCTCCCTCCCCCTGCACTGACACTAAACTGAGGCTTGAAAGCCTTGGCAGCTCATAGTTGGGGGTTGCCTAGCAACCCCCAAATGGCCACAGTGACTAAACTGAAATCCGACAAGATGGAAGTTATGCTGGTTGGGAAGGAAGTGCTAATGAGGATTTTGGTCAACACATTTCTAAAGCTGAATGTAGTTTCTAGGTTTTCCAGCCAGTGTGGGGACCTGGAGATCTCCTGCAATTACAACTGGTTTCCAAAGCTACAGAGACTCCAGTTCCCCTGGATAAAATGGCTGCCTTGGAGGATGGAATCTATGCCATTATTCCCTGCTTAGGTACCTCCCCTCCCCAAACCCTGCCTTCCCAAGTACCACCCTCTAATCTCCAGGAGTTTCCCAACCTGGAGTTGACAACCCTATACCCTCACATGTCTATACAACACTAGTATTCTGGTACTCACTGTGCAAGTGCTACAACCTGTTGTTTGGTGGATGCTAGCGGCAGAATTGTTTTGGAAGCCTCAGTGATGCAATCCAGTAAGATGGGGTCAAAGGGGGGAAGCCATATGGCCTTTTCAGGAACCTCTTCGGCTACTTTATGCGCATGCTCCGCTTCTTCTTCTTTTGGTTTCTCTTCTTCTTTTTTTCCTTTCCCTTTTCTTTTATTAGAAAAATGACAAATCTGTGAAGAATCTTTGTGTTTCCAAAGCCCTGATTCTAGCTGTAGAAACAGCACTGACAGGCTTGCCTGCTTGCTTCTGGAGAGAATATGTTTTCTTATTACATGCACTTCAATCTCTTTCAGAATTCCCTGTATCTTTACAATACATTGCACAAGCTTTGTGTTGCCAAGCCAGTACCAGTGTTCTTGTGTTCCTTGAAATACCACACCTACTATTTTCTACTGCCAGGATGCCAGCTCAGAAAGGGAAATCCGAAAAGAGCTCATATCCTGTTGGAGATTGGCAAGTTTATTTATAGAAACAAGTAAATATACAGCAGATTATTTCCCCTTACAAGTGAGAACTCCTAAGCCATCTTTGAAACATGGTGATAAGGTAAATGCAGTATGAACTGAACATTATATGAAAAGTGCCAGCAGGTGTTCTGATGATTGCATCAGCTAGGGAAACTACAGCCAACATTGCAAACATTGCTGCCACTTTGATCTCTCCACCACATGGGTCACATGTCAAGACGCATAAGGCCTTAAGATGGTCTGGATCTATTTACATGTAGGGGAAAACACTGTATGGACCAGTTCTGTGATAGTCACATAATTCATTTTCAAAATTGCTGGTGTATACTAAGGCAACTATATTTTAAAAGAAATTTAAAAGAGGACAAAATGTGTTCCTCAGGCCTCTTGTGGAAATACTCTTCTTATCTGTGCCTCAGTACAACATTTGTTTCATGGGAGCTAAGAAACAGGCAACATGGTGGGTGTTCTCCAGTGGGTCTTAGTAGTCTTGAACTGGGAGAGAAAGCCAACATAATACAGTTAATGGCTATTAGATTAAAACTGTGGAAGAGCAGGATCAGATATGCTCTCAGACATGAAGCTTTCTCGGTGCTCAAGGGCCATTCATTCGCCTAACCTATCCCACAAGGTTGTTGAGAAGATAATTTGGCAAGGAGAGAACCACACAGAGGAATTAAACTCCCTGGGAGTGAAGAGTGGCATATAAATGTATACGCAGAAATGTACAGATGGATTCACTTATCTATAACCCTTGAGATGCCCACTGAGTCTGACAGTCCTTTTGCAGGTGAGGTTAATTTGCATTACCATACCTGTAAGGCAATGCTAGCACTCATGAAACCACATAATGTGGCTTTTATAGTATTGATGGTGAAACAAGCTGTAGAAGCATAGCTGTGAAAGAAACAACTTGATGCTCTGTATACTTGGTCACTTAAGAATAATAATGGTTCCATGAATGCAAAGGCTCTCCATTTAAAAGCAAGCAACATAAAATTTTAAAAGCAAGCAAAAAAACCTTCCAAAACAAAAAACTCCTCAAAGCTACTCAGCTGGGCAAATGTGAAAACAAGTTGCTCTTAACTGCTTTCGTATATGCCCCACTGATTTTCTGAATGAAAGCTATGGAAATTATGGATGTTTCACTGCAAAGCTTGTACTCCACATTCTCTCCGTTTAAGTTCTATATCATACTGGTAAGCTAGATAGGGATCTTCTATTCCTAGCCAATATGAGGATGGGAGTCCTGCATAAATGTTTGACTTCAGTACTTTCCTGTATAGCAGTTGTAAAACATCAATGGAAAAAACACCAGCCAAAGCATCAGGAGTTTATATATTTTAAAGCACTAATTTGCAGTGTTGGTGCTGTTAATATATACTACCCATCTGGTGGAAATGTATCAGGGCAGTAAAATATGGGGAAATGGTTGCTATAATGATTTCAAAAGGAACTACATATAATATGGAAATGATATCAGACTTATTATTGAATTATGTAAGCTTTATTCCTAAGAAGTATAAAATAGTTATTTTATTCACAAAAACATGGAAATTTAAGAAAATTCCAACAAGGAGATATTTCTTAGATAAAATTAAGGAATATTATCTATTTGTTAGGCTTACAGCATTACAGATGGAGGAAGATGTATAGGTCTCAGATTTAGCATGGCATGAAGTTTTGTTACGAATGGAACAGATTATGTAACTTTCTTTTTCAAATGAAAATAATTGAAAGTTAAATATGTATATATACTGCCTATCTATACTGATACAATAAGAACACTTTGAAACAACAAAAAAATGCCTGCATTTCCAAGTGGCTATGAGAAAGGGAAGGAGAGTTAAGTGCTGGGTTAACCACGCACAGTTTCCTGCAGATTTTCAAAGTAGTAAGCCTTTAGTCTTGATTTAGGATTCTGTGCCTGCCTTACACATTCTTTTTCCTCTGGTGTATTTATTCTGCAGCTACATTTTTTTTTAAATGTACTTTTCTAAATTGGGTTGGAATGTCACTTGTGATTTGTGGGGGTTGGTGCCCACGGTTTTATTAAAGTAGCATCCAGCAAGTAACTTCCATTTAAATCCTCATGGTTCAGGTTTTGTGCATGCATTTTAGTGTTAGTTCAAAGGGACCAGAAAGGAACACAGAAAGGGGGAAACCCACTGTTGAAACTGACCAGACTTTTTCTGAAACTGAGAAGCAGCTGTGAAGTCCCATTTTCCATTTGCTGATCACTATAGTATTCTCTGCTGTGTTATTGGCCTCCATGAAAAATGGGAAAGTCACATGATCTCATAATTTGAGGGAATATGTTGTGTGTACAGAATACACAGTAGAACACACTGACACTGGCATTGCAAGCTGTGATTGTTGGCAACATGTGTGTGTGCATGCATATGCCTGTGCAAAATCAGCTGCAACTCCACCATGCTTTGCACAGGGCTGCAATTTGTATGGAGGAGGAGTCCTCTGGCAGAAGCTCCAGATAACTTTTTTAGTCTTGTGCCACTAAACTGAAAAAAATGGGGTGGTATTTTTGCCGATGCCCTAGCGCAGTTGCATAGTAATGCTAATTGCCTGTCCTTCCTTGCAAATCTGCGTGGTTTTCTCTTTATGATTCTCTAATTTGATCGTGCACACTGTTTGTGATATTGGTAGTTTTTTAAAGCCTGTCCTGTGCGGATTGCATTCTTCCTCTAAATGGATCAATCCCAAGCAATTCTTAAGTTCAGTGGTTTGCAGAAGGTCCATGTGGCTCAGCCGCCATTTTAATGTTAGGCTTTCAGAGACTACCAAAATGGTTCCCCCATAAAATTTTGTTCACTAAACTATTAAAGGGAAAAAAGCTTTAGGCTTCCCATCCCAGTGTCGCACTCTCTCTTGCTCTTTACATCTCATGTCAATTTCATTTCATCTCATGTCAATTTCATTCTGCGCTGACAATCCCCCCTTGTTATTTTATTTGCATGCAGCACTGAAATCCCCCCCCCTTTGCACTGGGGACACTTGTGCAGCTCCTTTTAAACTTTCCCCCATTATTTTTTTTATTCAATAATCTGAGACTAGCGATAGTCTCATATCACTAGACTCATTCCGCTTGTAAAAGTTTTTTTTTAAAAATGAGGGGGGGAATTGCACTTGTACACTGATGAAGGGGGGAGGATGGCAGAAGGTGCAGAGTGGGTGGAATGACCTTGATGTGGGCAGGAAGTGACCTTCAAGGGGCAGGAAAAGGGAGGGAGAATCCAAAGGAATCTGTATGCTTTTGAATTAACTTTGCCTTGGAAGTGAAACAAGGGGGAATTTGGCACAAAAGCAGTCTCAGAAAACTCAGGGAAACAGTGACCAGAAAGCGAACTAAATGCTGAATATAAGAAAATCAATGCAGAATGACAAAGAAACCCTGACAGACATGCACGGTGAAAGTGAAGGAAAACACCAGTGCATAATAGGTCATAGTCAGAAGTCACCATCAAGTATGTATGTGCCACACTGTAAGCTTTTAAGAAGCTCATATGTGGCTCCAGGTGACCTGAATCCATCAAATTATGTGGAATGTGAACCAGGTTTAATATCATTTGGCCATATTTACTGAATACTAAGAAGCTATAGTAAAAAATTCTTGATGTAACTAAAAAAACCCAAATGGGCTCCAGACAGATTAGCAAAAGTGGCTTTTTAAAAAAGAGCCACGCATACCATTCAACTAAAACAGATAGGTGATTTCCTGTAATTAATACTGTTCTCCAAGGCTGTTGCTGATATGCACTTACATACAGCAAGGTTATGACATCAGTCAAGCAATGGCCCTCTGCCTAGATTTATACAGGCAGTTTGGATTTATATTTTATGCTTTAATTCACTGAGAATGTTACTATGTTCAGAAACATTCTGGTCCTTCTGGAGCACAAACCTATGTTTGCAGGCTCTAGGACTCTGGGGCTACAGAGGAATATGATAGAGGCAAACCATCGGAGAAGTGGGGCCTCCCTGTCTCAGAGCCGAGTTTCAACTTCATAACATGGCAGCTGTCCTTTACAGAGCCCCTTCGTTGAGTAAAGCAATTGCCTCAAAAATATATCTGGGCTATGCACAAATCAGAAATAAGGCATTTCGAGGCAGTAATGAACAAGAATGGATGTGCAGTCTTTACAGAGAAGAATTGGTGTACAGCCAAGACCCAAACCATTTCTCTAGGCTTGGTACAATATGACCCCCCCATACAACTCCATCCCATACATGCAATCTCATAAATAATGAAAAGGAACATCTATTTAATTAGCAAAACAACAAAACTAGACTGTTTCATGGTAACGACCTTGTAACCTGGGCTGGTGGCCCCTGGACCACAGGGAGAATGCAGTCATTTCCTCCCCTCTCCATATTTGGGCCCTAGGTATCACTCTATATTTCCATTTCAACATGTCCCTAAGCATTCAGGGTGTGGCCTTACAATAAATGATGACATTTTGTATCCAGCTGCTGTTCCGCTTACAGAAGAGGGGGAGTGGGAGCTCATCTGATTCCCCACCTCACTACAGGGTTTTATCTGCAAGGGTCCCATGAAGACAACCAACAGCTATTCAGGGGTCACAGAGTGTTGCTGGGGGGTAAACGGAAAGTGGGGACTGACCTTCTTCTGGCACCAGAAAACCGACAGGATCCAACTAATAAAATATAGTAAATATAAATAATAATAACATGGAATGCAGAGCATGATGGTCAGTTGCTTGACTGCCCTGACAAAATCAAGACCATCAGCCTTCTTGTCCCAACTTGATGGGAGAACTTCGGAACATACACATCCCAGCCCTAAGACCCCCATGACTCCATGAAACTGAAAATGTTCCATTGAACAGAGTGTGGCTTCACATATGATACATTTCCGATAGGTATTAGCACTTCTCTGTAGGAAAAAAATGTCCGTATTGTATTCATCATGAATGACCACTTTGAATGACTTTAGTTTACAGCATATAAATCTTCTACAGACAGACTGGAAAGCTACAACCAGTTGTGACTTCCTATCATGTGTATGCATGTAAAACATATCTGCACATGATCATTAAACACAAATAGTTTTCCTGCTGTGTTTCCCCCACGTTATCAGTGTAGGAAAGTTACCATGTTTGCCATGACCCAAAGGAGGCAGGGAACTCTAGTTTCTGCCTGCCTCCAGAATCAAAGCGGGTTGAAGCACACAGCCATCTTGAATCCATATACAAGCCTGATTTAGAAATAGTTGCATTTATTAAAACTGTTCACTTTTTGCCCTCCGGCTCTAAATAAAAATAAAGTTAGATCATTCAAATTATAGTACCTTGATCCTTTCTCTCTAGTGCTGCCTTTGCTGAGTGAAGAAGACCGTCCCGGAGAGTCTGGCTTTTCCTCCGCTGAGCTATCAAAATTACAAAGTCATTCCCCGTTTCTCCTTGATTTCATTAGAAATTCTTAAGGGGTTTGCACACACGATACACAGAGGTCAACGTTAGTGGTACCGTGAGTCAGCAGTACATTCCCAGCAAAATCCATGGCAAAATAAAGGTTGTCATAAAGCGGGTCTCCCTAGCTTTCAGATAACATATCAGACATGATCCCACATTTACATCAAATGCCACCCTAATTACCAGTCAAATAACAAAACATCACAACAGTTTGTTTGCACTTCAGCTGTGCTGACATCATCACAGAATAAACTGTCCCACATTAGAATACACTTTCTTAAAATGAGAATTTAATGGGGATTGCCCAACCTCAGCAT
This sequence comes from Gekko japonicus, assembly GCF_001447785.1. Lineage (NCBI taxonomy): Eukaryota > Metazoa > Chordata > Lepidosauria > Squamata > Gekkonidae > Gekko > Gekko japonicus. The sequence continues at coordinate 89,120 of NW_015163134.1, forward strand.
CACTCTTTAGTGCTCTGGGGGAACCAACACCACATTTGACTCTACTGCATTGCCCAGTATAAAATGGGCATATTTTATGCACACTGGTATACTCTGAATTCACCATGGGAAGTGGCCATGACTCAGTCGGTGACTCAGTACAGCACACTCTTTGATGCAGAATAACCCAAGGCTTATCCCTGGCAATTCCTGGCAAAGGGTTTCAAGAAAGCAGCAAGTTCTGGGAGAGACCTTTTTCTGTGACCCTGGGGAATTGTTGCCAGTCAGAGTAGGGTCACTGGCCTGATATGATATGAGACCGATTCATACATATTGCCAGGTGCAGCCAGGTCCTAGAGCTTCTTAACACCAGTACTAAGAAGGAAAAAGATATCCCGTCTAGCTATTTTTTCATGCTTTCCTAAAAAAACACCAGGGTTTCTATTCTGTCCAGTCCACAGTGAAGAGTAGCAAGAGGAAATTAATCTGACTATGGAACATTACTGATCACCCTTTCTATTATATAATAGACATAACATGGAAAGTACTCAGCTATAGAGGGTAAGGCATGTGTTCAAGGTTGCCAGCACTAATAATATAACATATTGGCAACTAAATCTTGGAGGCAGCAAGAACACAGTTAACCAAATATGTACAAGTACTATAATTTGTTTTAACGGCTGTATTACTGAAAGGTCTGTTGGCTGTATAAAAATTTGATGAGAAGCATAATGGCAACAAACTCCTTTGTCAATAAAAGTTTTCTTCTTGCACTCATCATTATTTCCACATTTCTTAAATGCCAGCCAAATAAAGCAACAGTTAATAGTGTCATCAGCAGAAGAATAAATCCTTACTTACTATTTATTTCCTGGGGAATTACCCTCCCCATAATAACTGGCTTTATATAATGGAAGAATATGAGACAGGACCGGGGGAAGGGGGGGGAGATGCAGCTGCTAAAATAAGGTACGAAAATAAATGATAAGAATGGCCAGTTCAATGCATGTTAAGCTTGAATACAGATGTGCAATAGGGGAAAATGTACACATAAAGGGTTGTTGGCAAAATTATTATTTCATAGTTCTTTTATCCTGATTTCCACTTCTATGTTTATGATTCCTATTTTATATATAACTTGCATTTTTGAGATGCCAAGGGACAACAGTAGGAAAAAGTAAAACAACAGAAATAAAACAGTTGTCCAGGGTGGGGTTAACTTTTCTCCTGCCCTTCATGCCATTTTCCTGGGAAAGCCCCACCCAACTGCTAACATACCCAACCCAAAGACAGGCACCACATTGTACCCATCTGTTTTTTCTTACCATGACTAATACCAACTCCCCTGGGGAGATGTATAGTTTCATTTCTGAACCCTGCCAGTTAAAAGAAATCTTAATCTTCTTAGCTGTTCTTTTGTCTGCTTCAGGCTGAGGTGTGTTTCATGGATATTTCTGTACTGTTTTTATGTTCCTGATATATTTTTAATGGCTTGTTTTGTTTTTATATTGATAATGTAGGATGATTTCATTGCATTGTTTTTAGTTTTAAGCCACCTCTAGCATGATTCAAGAGAGCTGGCATAAAATTTTCCTATATCGATTCCCACACATCAAGCAGACCACATACTGGATTTGATTTTTGGGATGGGGATATATGTGGATCTGATGGCTACAGATGTAGTCCCATGGTCTGACCACTTCGCCCTGAAGGTCCGGCTGAACATACTGCGCCTGCTCTGTTTAGGCAGCCAGCGTATTTATTCTCGCCTGTGGAGCCAAATGGACCATAGGCGGCTTCAGGAAGCTCTACGGGATCTGACACCCCCTGGCAGCTCATTGGATGAGCTGGTGGAGGGATGGGAACACCAGCTCTCCAAAGCCATTGACAAGATCACCCCCCCAGCCCCCTCTATACCCTTGTACCAAAGCAGCACCTTGGTATACCTCAGAACTGCAGAGGATGAAATAGGAGCTTAGACGGTTAGAGCGAAGGTGGCAGTGCACTCATGATGATGCGTCACGAACATCTTATAGGACGCTTATGAAAGCCTATGACATCAGGGCCCTGTGGGATCTTTTCCAATTCTGCAGAGCCTGTAAGACAGAGCTGTTCCACCAGGCCTTCGGCTGAGGCAGCGGATGTCTACATATGGCCTTCCTGAGGTTTCTGCCACCCATTTTAACAACTGTTGGCCTTTATCTGTATCTTATTATAGGCCAGAACCTCTCGCAACCATTAAAAATCTGTACTGTAAGACTGTGACCACCATTTTAATGTATACGATAGTTTTAAATATTTTAATTATCTATATATCTAATAGCCAAGGTGCCCCCTGCGTGCGGATATCTAAATCCGCACATCGGGGGCACTTGGGGGGCAGAGAGATTTTCCTGCACATTTGGGGCAGTCCCCAGATGTGCAGAAAAATCTGAAATCTATAAAAAAACTCTAAGTATCCCCCCAAAAGTAAAATAGCATTCCCTATGCATGTACAGATAACACTCTGACAACTGTCTCGCCGCCTCCTCCACTGCCATGGGGGGGGGGGAGAAGCCTTGGCCGGCCGGCGGCCATAAGCTGTTCAAGACTCGTTGCTGCTGCCCGGGGGTCATGCATTGCTGTCGGGAGGGGGGAAGAGGGAGAAGGCTGGGCTCACCTGCTGCTGCTTCTCTTGCTTCTGTAAGCCGGGAGCTGTGGGGAATACTCCCCCCCACGAGTATCGCAGGTCCCACTTCTTGTTTATTCTGTTAATGAAATGCTGCTTTGCATTGTTCACATGTTGTTGTTACCCACCCTGAGCCCACTCGTGGGAAGGGTGGGCTATAAATATGAATAAAATAAATAAATAAATAAAAATAATCAATGAATTTGTGAAGGTGGCCCATGAACCAAAACCTCATCAGCCAGGCAGGAAAAGAAAACAGCAACAATCTTTTCCCAGGACATCCTTTCCTTTTGGAAAGGCCATTGCTATTGAAAAATGGGGCTCCTTCTCAATGCAGCCTCAACAATCAGAAGATGGCTACAGATATACAGAAAGATTTATCTGTAAAGTGTAAGCCCAGCAAATCTGTCAAGTAAATCTGTAAATTGCAGGACTGCCTTGGGTCCTGAGATGCTGGGGAGAAAGGTGAGCATATAAATATTTTAAATAAACAAACCTGTAAATTATCTGTAAAAGATATGCCTGACAAAATAGCACACTAGAAGCTGCATGATAAACAAGCCTTGAACACAATGTGCTTAGCGTTAGAGAATACTGTGAAATTGCTGTCAGGAGCAGACTGGGGAGAAAAAACGGCCCTGCACAAGGGTCCTGCTCCCTGCCTTGTCCAGCCCTACCCTCAAAATGGAGGTGTTAAGAGTATCTGCAAGTTCTCTCCATGATGTCACGAAAGAGTTAACATGTTTGTTTCCTGTGCTAATTGGTAGTTTAATAGCTAGAACCAATGGGGCATCGAATAGAAGTTCCCGGGCTAGAAGCCTGGTCATTGGCCAATTTGTAATTGGGAGATAGAGCCTGAGTTTTGGCATGAAGGCATTTTGGGATTGTTTATTGTTTTATTCCTCCATGTAACCCTTCCTATTCTTTAGTAAACTTTATTTTAGCTAATTCACACATGTGTGCTGCATTATTGTTTTTATGTGCCAAAAGAAGGAAGGGAAAGAAGGAGAGCCAACCAGCCACATACTTTGCATGGATTGGTTGGGCACCTCCTGCAGCTCTTCCAGGCCTGGGCATGGCCATCCGCAAGCTGTGCCTGGCTTGCCCAGGCTGGGAGCAGCATTTCTTGTGACTTGCATGGCCCTTCTTCCTTGGGCTGGATGGGTGCCAAGTGAGAGGGACGCCATTGGCCCACCAGGCAACTCCCCAGTGCCTGTAAGGACTAGTCTGCCCTGACTGATGTCCTTGGAGTGGATTTGGACTGCAGTGACACACCTGGTTGAAGTTAGGGCCTCTCTCAAAAGGATGTTAATGTTAGGCCGCCGTCTGACTGAGAACCAGTTTGGTGTAGTGGTTAAGTGCGCAGACTCAAATCTGGGAGGACTGGGTTTGATTCCCCACTCCTCCACTTGCACCTGCTGGATGACCTTGGGCAAGCCATAATTCTGTCAAGAGCTGTTCTTGAAAAAGAGCAGTTTCTCTCAGAGGTCTCTCAGCCCCACCTATCTCATAGGGTGCCTGTTGTGGGGAGGGGGAGGGAAAGGAGTTTGTAAGCTGCTCTGAGACTACCTTGGGTAGTGAAGGGCAGGGTATAAATCCAATCTCTTCTCTTCTTCTTCTCTTAAGTCAACGGCCTTGTTAGGTGAATGGACTTGAAGCACCAGCTGATATACCCTGAATGGCTGCTAATCATTAGGAGGTGGTCTGCTGATACCTCCGACCTTGCAGAAGGTGAGATCTCCCAGTTGAGGTAAGCAGGCAGCAGTGGTGTGTGTGTGTGCATGTGTGTGTGAAGGAAATAATGATTTCGGAGTCTGAAACAGAGAAACAGAGAGAGAGAGATCAGGCAGACAGTAAGTCAGTGCTGCCTTAAGGTGCTGCTCCTAGAGGTATAAGGTCAGTCTCTCCCTCTCTTTGAGGACAGAAGATCTGCTTCCTTGTAGGGAATAAAGTAATATTCCAGTGATAACATAAGTCTCCAGTGCTCTCTCCTTCACAGGGACTAGGGTTACCAGGTCCCCCTGGCCACCAGCAGGGACCAAACCAAAGTAGCACTGTCTTGGAACTTCACCACTCAGGAAAGTGGGGAGAATGTAACAGTAGTTGTCTAATTTTAATTCTTCAGTCTACTTTCAGATGCTACTCTATCATCTCCTAGAAGCTTTCAAAAAGATTTTTTCATTGAATTCTGAACAACCTTCTTCACATTTAGAATCTGACACAGTTGGATAGGCAGAGTGATAGTACATACCTGGTTTTTTCTCTACTAGCTTTTCTGAAGGTACTGGTGCTTCGGGCATGAAGCTCATGTGATTTTTCCTCCGTTGTGGGAGGGACTTCACTGAAATGAATCAGGACACACGGCTGTCGCACAATACAGTAGCAGACAAATGGATAGCATGCTTACATAACAGGATAAATACATCTGCATGAACAAATATGTAAGTGTAGTGGGGAGGAATAGTCACGCTCTTGAGTCAAGAGGGAGGGGAAGGCTTGGTCTCAGCCATATTATGAAAAGTTTTTGGCTCATTGTGCAGGAAGCCAAATACCTCCCAGAGGAATGGACTGAGAACTTATTGAACCTTGAAGTCCATTGATGTGCAGTCTTTAAAAAGAGAAGTATCACTGGAGATTATGAAACCATCTGGCACTCCTTTGGGGTCATGCATTATAGACACTGCTTCTGTTTGTTTGTTTGCTTATTTATTTATTCAGATTTGTACCCCACCCCCCCTTCCATAGCATAGCTGTTCTTTTTCCTCTTTTTGTGTTTCTTCATCTTTTCCCTATTTCTTTCTCTATGTATGTCTAAGCCTGTGCATGTCTTGTATGTCTTCTTTGATTTCGATAACATGAATGCTTTTGTTTAAACTGTTAAGTGCTAGGGAAACTGGCAAATTGCTATGAACGCTTGAATCTTGTTCAACATGTGATATTCCTATACATTTTGATATTAAATTGATGCAAAGAACCAGATAGAACCAATGAGACAGTGTGGACGGGTTACATACAGCAGTGGAAGAAAGCAACCTCAGTCAGTGAGGGGCAAAGAAAAGGTTCTGAAGGTCAACTGAAGGACTTAGGACACAGTTGAAAGGGCTGGGAGGTATCTTGGTTGCTTCTGCCCACAGCAGTAATAGAAAGAGGAGATACTTGCAAATGGCAGAAGCCTACATTGTAGATAAGAACCTCTGTCTAGTTTGGGTTGTGTTAGAGGTTGTGAAGGAAGCTGAGGAACACCTCTGGAGCCTTCTTCTGAGGCCAAGGTCATATCAATCCATAAATCAGAAAGGGGATATGTGTTAAAATTCCTGTTATACAAATCAGTAGGTGTCAAAAATCAAATGATTTTTTAAAAAACCTGGATCTCAGTATTCTAAAGTCCAAACAACCCATGGTGACTGGGATCTGCGTTCGCATCCCCAGATGCATCCCCATTTTTTAACATAGTGGTATTATACATATACAAAAACAAAACACATGATGCTTGGCTGGATGCATGGCCCCTGAAAACCTCACACATTTGGCTACTGCAAATTAATTAAGTGAAACCATGCAGCGATAAGTATGAAGTCTCACTAAGCAAAGCATAGAATTCTTGCCATGAAGGAGAAACAGTATACTTTGATTAACCTAAACAACTTGGGGCCTATGTCCTTCTAAGAAAGTCTTCCTTCCTGCCTTATGTCCTCTTTAATCATGGAGCCTAAGGTGGCATATACAGGGTTCCGAGGAAGTATTCCATCCAATGAATTATCAGACCTAGACCTGCTTAGCTTTAATAAGGTTGCAGTATCACATACTTCCCAACTATACCATGATACATCATGATAGTATCACATACTTCCCAACTATACCATGATTCATCATACTACAGTCTTTTACAGTGTTTTCCAGTTGGCAAGTTAAAACAGCAAGAGCAGAGAGTAGAACACAGATCCCGGTCTTCAAAGGTCCAACAACTCCAGAACATCTTCCACAAATTATTTTTCTCTTTGGGCAGGCCTTTGGTGATCAGGGATGAGCAAATGTGTTTTCATCAGTATTGGTTTTAATAATCCTGTATGTGATCTATTCTTATTTTATCTATGGTGAGCCTTGGTGTGGGGAGAAATGGGGAGAAGTGAGTTGCTATAACAGGGTTGTGCACCTAAACTAGTATAGTGAGAAGAGTGTCAGATGGAGACTTGGACTTGAGAGAACTGAGTTCAAATCCCACTCAGTCATGACGCTAGACGGACCAACTTAACCTATTTCACAGGATCATTAAACAGTCAGACCTTAGAAGGAAGATAGAATATTAAAAGTAACAAAGAACATAACTCAATAAAATGGCTTATTGGTAGATGACATCATCTGTATGCAGAAGATCCTTGTTTGAACCCCAAGCATTTGTGATTAAAAAGGATCTTGGGTAGGAAGCCTGGGAATGGGACTGTCAGATCCCTAGCATCCCAAACTCTGAGACTCATGGGAGGAGGACTTTGTGATGCCACAGTGACCAGAAATACTAATGGCAGCATTTCTATACATGGCTAGAAACTGTACCGCACATGAATCTCTGTAGCCAGGACCATGTGGCTTTGAAGAGAAGTATTGTTTATCGCAATAGATAAATAACTATACAATAGAAATGAACTATGTGCCAAATGTAAAATGCAACTGAGCTCTTAGTGCCAGATTCTTGGCTCCAATCTCCTCTGTGTGTGCGTGTGTTTAGTAGTTTAGTAGTGCCCTAAGGATGAGCCCTAAATCCTAAGACCTGGCAATGTAGACATCACTGAGTTTTGGTCTGCCCAGTTTAAGTCAGCTCTGTGCATATCTTAAATTAAAATCAGAAGAGTGCTTAGCAGACTCACGCTTCTGGCGGTTTAGCATTCACTAAGATTATAGCACGACGGTCATTGAGTTCCTGAGCACTGAGTTCCTCCAGAGACAATAGTTTTATACCCCGTTTTACCTGTGGAGCAATTAGAATAAAGCATACCACATATTAAATTCAGATTCCACCTAAGCTGTTATCTACATCAATTCAGATGAAAAGCAAAATGTTTACAGATACAGCGAATTTTATCACATAAAATGTTTTGGTACAACAAAACAAACTCTTAAATGTTATTTAAAGTTTTGAATTAATTTCATTAATGGAAAATATGTTTTTTAATGCTTTCATGCTGCTAAATCCATTGTTCAACTTTTCAAAAAAAGACACACCAACGTGGTGTGTCTCTGTCTAGTAAAAAGTGAAGCACAATAAAAGAATGGTGTGGTTTTAAAAGCCTAATTGTATATATATATTACAATATAAAGACAACAATCAGTAATGTATGCAGCAAATACATACTGAATAGCATGGCAGTCCAGAAAAGCAAAGCAAAAGTAAATATTTCCAAAAAGCAAATCCCTGCCTATAACCCAGGCCCGGCCCGTAGCCACAGTGGGGCATTTTGTGCCAATGCCCCCCACCAAATTAGCCCTGCCCCAACACTTCCCATCCCTCCTGGTCCCCCCTCCATCCCCCTCATCCCTCTGGAGCTCACATGAGCTGCCGCACCTCTCCAACAGTCGGAGATGCGCAGGGGGAAGTCTTCTTCCTGATTCTGCAGCTGACTTTGGCTACAGAAGCAGGAAGAAAACCCAGCAAGTCTGCGCCTCTCCAACAGTCAGAGAGGCGTGGGGGGAGGTCTTCCTGCTTCCGCAGCCGACTTCAGCTGCAGAAGCAGGAAGAATACCCAACGAGCAAACTTTAGCTGCAGAAGGGATCCCTCTCTCTCTCCCACACCGCCCCCCCAGATTTCCAAACACCACACCACCCAAAATTTTCTGGCTATGGTCCTGATCCAGGCTCACCAGGATTCACCATTTCAAGGAAAACGATACATATTAAGAAGAGGCTCACAGTGCTGTTGGATGCTTTCTTTCCCAGCAGCATCAGGAGATGGTGACTAAGATAAAGTGAGAAGGGTCAGGCTGGGAAGGAGAGCACCCCACAGTCAAATTCCTGTGATCAAGGCAGTGCAGACTCTTTTCCACTGTGCAACTGTCTATCAGGAAGTTCATCATCACCCAACAGAAGGAAGGGGAGAAGGTGGCAGTGATGGACACCAACTGGTTCCAGTGGGCTTAGACTGGAGCAACTCCACCTAGGATTGTGATGGAAGAATGATAAGCGTAAGAAGGAATAAGCTGTTTCCTGGATGTGAAATTTTGCCTTGATATCAGTTCTCTGAGCCCTGCTGATCTAAACCCACTTCCTTGTCTAAGTAAGAAGAAGCAGATACTTAAGGCATTTTACCTGTCCATAATCATAGAACCCATCCAAAATTATATTATTGGATGCTAAATACCCCATTTGACTATATTTTTGGGGAAGATTGTGGTCGAGTATTTTATCCAAAGCCACTTCACTGAAGTTATTTTTTCGCCCAATTGACAAGTTAATTTCTTCAAGAATGTCTAAAGCACTGTTTGAAGGAAAAGAAAAAAGAGAAGGAAACATTATTGTATATACTCTAACCAATTTACTGCAAAAAAACAGTGTGCCCAATATGAATGTATGTGCTGTCAAATTACTACCAACTTACGGCAACCCCAGCAAGGGGTTTTCAAAACAAGTGAGAAGCAGAGGTGGCTTGCCAGCACCTTCCTCTGCAGAGTCTTCCTTGGTGGTCTCCTTTCCAGATACCAACCTTGCTTAGCTTCTGAGACCTGATGAGATCAGGCTATACCTTACCACCTTCCTCCCATATAAGTACCATATAGGGACACGATTATGCAGAATAGTGTCCCTATATGGTCTTGTATTCAGTCCATGGGAATTACATGGACTTCTGTCTCAGTCTCAGACTTTAATCATGTAGACCTAGGCCATTCTATGATAAAGAAACCAAAAAACATGAGTTTCTTGTAACTGCTGCAGCCTAGAAATCCAAGCAGACCAGAGGACTGCAACCCTCTGTTCAGTGCAAGGTGCTGGCTATTGCCTACAAAGTCCTTATCACCTGGAATCTACATAGCTACTGGAGACCAATGCTCCTAATAGGTACCACTAAGGTTACTCTGCTCAGCTGAATAATCACTGTTAAAAAGTCCATCTTGCTGACAAATTACATCTGTAACTTAGGAAGAACCTTTTCCGTGGTGGCCCCCATCTGGTGGCGCAGCCTGCCTGACACTGTCAGAGAGGTACCTACCCTGATGAGTTTTCAGAAGCAAAGTAAAACTGAATGATCTCAACCAGCATTTTGCTGATGAACTTGGCAAGAGCCTGGGCCAGAAGGGCTTATAAGAACTCTGGACTTGGCATGATGTTGCTGTCTGAGTTGTGCAGTTTGGTGTAGTGGTTAAGTGTGCGGACTCTAATCTGGGAGAACCGGGTTTGATTCCCCACTCCTCCACTTGCACCTGGCTGGATGACCTTGGGCAAGCCATAACTCTGGCACAGCTGTTCTTGAAAAAGAGCAGTTTCTGTCAAGAGTTCTCTCAGCCCCACCTACCTCACAGGGTGTCTGTTGTGGAGAGGGGAAGGGAAAGGAGTTTGTAAGCCGCTCTGAGACACCCTTGGGTAGTGAAGGGCGGGGTATAAATCCAATCTCTTCTCTTCTTCCATTCTGTTTGCTGCTGCATTTTATGTAACACAAGTGGGGGACCCGCGATACTCGCGGGAGAGGAGGACCTCCGCACCTATGAGGAAGAGGAGGAAGCAGCCGGAGGAGGTAAGTTCCCCCCCTATCCCGCCGGTTCCCCGTCTCCTCCACCCCCTGGGTTGATCTTCCCCTCCCCCTGCCCTGGAGC